>NC_067406.1:29778077-30078975 GCF_009764475.1 Pristis pectinata | reverse complement strand
GAGCAGGAGAGGACTACCTGGATAGATTCACGAACGAGCCAATGTAGCTGGTATCACCTCCTTTACTGTATCATTCAATGTTAAATGGCTGACAAATCAACATCCCATTTCTGGTCCTCCAGTTAGCTAATATTAATAGATCTCTTTTCTTAGGTGCTAAGGCCTCATTTACAAATCTATTGTCCTTTCCAAATCTACTGTCTTTTTCCAAGCAAACCACTTTTCTATCTCCATGCTATCTTTTTCCTCCCAAGTCTTTCATCATTCTTACCTGTTCCCAAATTTTTAAACACATTCTGGAAATGGAGCATTTATAGTTTAATTGTACTGAAACTTCATAAAGATCACAAATGACATTCCATCTGACTTTGATTGTGGTAAATCATGCCGCCTCAAGGTCTTGCCTGCACTGTTTGACATGACCACACTATGTCCTCCAGTAGATCCCCTTCATCGTCCAACTTGGCAGAACTTTTCATGCCTGATTCTACTGTATCCAACTGCAGTCAAAGAATAACATAGCAGTGGTTTCTCTTCCTGCTGTCATTATTATTGTCATTGGATTGCCCCAAGGTTCTGTCTGTGGCAGTTTTATTTACTGCTTCCTCAACCTGCTAAATTGCTGACTGATCAACTTCATTTCATGACTCCCTTGTTGGGTGATATTGATTAATAGTTTTCTTGCATACTGTCACTCTTTCACTCCATTCTGTTATCATAATACCTCCTTAAATAAAACCTTAACATTTCTGTCCTTGAAACTGCCACCCCATCTTCAATATCTTTCCCCGTAAGCCCCTACATATGTGTTGTACTCTTCATTTGGATCCATCCATTTGGACTTCTGTTTTGATTGTTACAAAGGTATCTTATCCCTTCATGATATAGAGTCATACAAGACAGAAACAGGCCCACCTTGTCCATTCAGCCATCAAGTACCATTTGATAATACAGTAAATGGCAGACCCTTGGGTGAATTGATGTACATAGGGATCTTGTGGTGCAAGCCCTTAGCTCCCTGAAAGTGGCAACATAAGAGGATAGGGTGGTAAAGAAGGTGTAACAGCATGCTTGCCTTCATCAATTGGGGCATTCAATGTAAAAGCTGGCAAACTTTTTTGCAGCTATATACAACTTTTGTTAAGCCACATTTGGTGTGTTGTGTGCAATTCTGGTTGCTGCACTATAGATGGGAAGTGGAAGCTTTGGAGAGGGTGCAGAAGAGGTTCACCAGGATCTTGTGTGGATTAGAGACTATTAGCTATAAGGAGAGGTTGGAAAAGCTTGAATTATTTTCCCTGGAGCATCAGAGGCTGAGGGGTGACCTGATAGAAGCATATAAAATTATGAAAGGCACAGACAGAGCAGATAGTCTTTTTTTCCATGATGGAAATGTCAAATACTTGATGGCATGGTTTTAAGGTGAGATGGGAATGTTTTTAAAGGAGGTGTGCGAGGCAAGTTTTTTTTTGTGCAGAGAGTGGTAGGTGCCTGGAACACAATGCCACGGAAGGTGGTTGATGCAGTTACAATAGCTATATTTGGAAGGTGTTTAGACAGGCACATGAACAGGCAGGGAATAGAGGTATATGGACCATATATTGGCAGATGGGATTAACTGTATTGGCATCATGGGTGGCACAGACATGGTGGGCCAAAAGGCCTGTTTCTGTGTTGTACCTATTCTACCCCTCTCTCCTCATAATTGACATGTTCCATCCTGAGCAGCATCCAAGCGAATCTCCTTTGCACCCCCTCCAGTGCAATCTCAACCTTTGTGGTGACCACAGCTGCACAAGCTATTCCAGCTGTATCATATTTTTTCTGATCCTGTATTCTGTACCCCAGCTAATGAAGGCTTTTCCTGTATGCCATCTTAACCACCTTATTTACCTGTGCTGCTTTCTTCAGGGATGCTTGGATAGGTACACCAAGGCTTCTATGTTCCTCAATGCCTGCTTGAGTCCTACCATTCATTGTATATATCCTAGTCTTGCCAATCCTCCCAAAATGTGAGGTGATGCATTTTCAGGATTAAATTATGTTTGCCATTCCTCTGCCTATGATACCAACACATCAGTATTGTTCTGTAGACAGCAATTACTCTCTTCTCTATCAACAACACTGATCTTCACATCATCTACAAACTCTCTAATGATGCCATTTGCATCCAGATCATTAATGTTTATAACAAGCAGCAAGGGTCCCTATACAACCATCAAAGATGTCTTCTGAACCACCCCTCACCCTCACTTTGGTAAACCAGGCTGTGCTCCTTCTCCCTGCATACAAACAAAAACTGAAACAGGAGGATCCTGTACAGAGAGTCATGCAGTGCTGGTCTGAGGAAATAGATGAGCTTCTACGCGACTGCTTTGAGTCAGTGCACTGGTCCATGTTCAAAGATTCAGCTGCCAGCCTTGATCAGTATGTCGTCATCATCATAGACTTTATCAGCAAGTGTGTTGAGGACAATATGGGTGTTCCCAAACTGGAAACCATGGATGAACCGGGAGATCCACTCCTTACTGAAGTTGAGGACTGCTGCATTCAAATCAGGTAACCCTGACCTTGACAAGAAATCGAGATACGACCTCCGAAAAGCTATCAGGGATGCCAAGAGACAATACCAGTTCAAAATTAAGTCCTAGACAAGTCGTCAGTTGTGGTAAGGCTTACATGCTATAATGGGCTACAAAATGAAGGGGAGTGGATTGTCACCACCCACCCTGACAGCCTGCAATACAACTGAACCATCAGGGACAGAAGAGTAAACCCACAGAAAACATCTGGCCTAGATGGTGTTCCTGGCTGTGTGCTCAGATTTTGTGCTGATCAGCTGGCGGGGGTATTTGCAGATGTATTTCACCTCTCCCTGCCTCAATCTGAGGTTCCCACCTGTTCTAAGAAAATCACTATCATCCTGGTACCTAAGAAAAACAAGGTAACATGCCTTAGTGACTACCAACCAGTAGCTCTGACATCCATCATCATGAGTGCTTCAAGAGGCTGGTCATTTCGCGCATTAGCTCCAGCCTCCCAGACAACCTCGACCCACTGCAATTCAACTATCACCAAAACAGGTCTGCAGTGGATGCCATCTCCCTGGCCCTACACTCATCTCTGGAGCATCTGGATAGTATAGACACCTACGTTAGTTTATTGTTTATTGACTACAACTCTGCCTTCAATGGTATAATCCCAAGCAAACTCATCACCAAACTCCTAAACCTGGGACTCAACACCTCCCTTTGCAACTGGATCCTTGACTTTTTGACCAACAGACCTCAATCAGTAAGGATAGGCAGCAAGATAAGACAAGATGTCTTTATTAGTCACATGTACATTGAAAGGCACAGGGAAATGCATCTTTTGCATAGAGTGTTCTGGGGGCAGCCCGCAAGTGTCGTCACGCTTCCGACGCCAATATAGCATGCCCACAACTTCCTAACCCATATGCCTTTGGAATGTGGGAGGAAACTGGAGCACCTGGAGGAAACCCGCACAGGGAGAATGTACAAACTCCTTACAGACAGTGGTCGGAACTGAACCCGGGTTGCTGGCGCTGTAATACGCTACCGTATTGTTCTCAACACTGGTGCCCCACAAGGCTGTGTCCTCAGCCCTCTGTTCTACTCCCTATATAGTCATGACTGTGTGGCCAGATTCTGCTCTAACTCCATCTACAAGTTTGGAGATGATACCACCATAGTAGGCCGTATCTCAAATAATGTTGTTGGAGTACAGGAAGGAGGTAGAGAGCTTAGTGACATGGTGTCATGACAACAACCTTCCCCTCAATGTCAACAAAACAAAAGAGCTGGTCATTGACTTCAGGAAAGGGGGATTGTGTACATGCACCTGTCTACATTAATGGTGCTGAGGTCGAGAGGGTTGAGAGCTTCAAGTTCCTGGGAGTGAACATCACCAACAGCCTATCCTGGTCCAACCACATAGACGCCCCGGCCAAGAAAGCTCATTAACGCCTCTACTTCCTCGAGGCTAAAGAAATTTGGCATGTCCCCTTTGACATTTACCAACTTTTATCGATGCACCATAGAAAACATCCTATCTGGATTCATCATGGCTTAGTATGGCAACTGCTCTGCCTGTGACTGCAAGAAACTGCAGAGAGTTGTGGACACAGCCCAGCACATCACAGAAACCATCCTCCCCTCCATGGACTCTGTCTATACCTCTCACTGCCTTGGTGAAGCAGCCAGCATGATCAAAGACCCCACCCACTGGGTCATTCTCTCTCCTCTCCTCTCCCAACAGGCAAAAAATACAGGCTCACTAGGCTCAAGGACAGTTCCTATCCCACTGTGATAAGACTATTGAACAGTTCCCTTATACAATGAGATGGACTCTTGACCTCACAATCTACCTCATTATAGCCTTGCACCTTATTTGTCTACCTGCAATGCACTACCATGTAGCTGTGTCACTTTACTCTGTATTCTGTTACTGTTTTTACCCTGTACTACCTCAATGCACTGTGTAATGAATTGATCTGTACGAACGGTATGGAAGGCCTCGGTGGAAGTGACAATAATATATCCAACACCATTCTCTGGATCTACCGTTGATCATAGGCTTCCAGTTGCAAAGACAACTCTTGGCAATCACTTCCTTCATATCACCAAGCCAATTTCAGATCCATTTTACCAAATTGCCCTGGATCCTGTGGGCTCTTTTGGACCAGTCTCCCATATGCAACCTTGTCAGAAATATTTCTGAAGTCTATGTAGACCACATCAACCCGCATGTCTGGAACTGAATCGTGTATTTTGAATCCTTAGTCATATTGGGAATAGTCGTTGATAATGAACATAGCAAGCAGAATGGATAGAAAAGTGAAAGATAATGTATAATACAGTAAATACTTCTTGGCAGAATGAATAAGGAAGAATATTATAGATTAAATGGCACAGTTCTAGGGTGTGTGTAGGGACCAAGGAATTGGGGTTATGTATGCATAAAAGTTTGGGATCCTGGATTTCACAAATAAAGGCACAAGGAGGTTGTGTTGAACCTTAAAACAACACTTTTTTAACTACAACTATTGTCTGTTTCTTGTCACTGCAAAGGAGGTGAAGGTGCTAGAGAGAGAGTCCATGATGACAACTCTGCTCAACTCAAGACTCCTGTTTTTCCTCGCCTAATCTAGCTATCTATTCCCTTTCCCTCTTATGCTTGTCTACAGTGTTCACATCAACCAATCCCTATGGGCCTATTCTTGTCTATTTTTGTGTGAAGTAGCTTCCTCTGTATTCTCTTATTTGGTTTCTTAGTGACTAATTTAATATTATAGCCTTGAGTTGCATTCTGTTCTACAGTTGGAGACATACCCTCTGCATCCACTGATCAAAATATGTCGCAATTTTAAACCTGTTTATTTGGTCATCCCTCAGCTGTCTTTTCTGAAAAGAAATGAAAACTTTTAGAAGGCAAGACTGAAAAAGCTGAGACATTCTATTTGGAGCAAAGGGGATGGAAGAAATTTAAGAAAGGTGTGCTAGATCATGATTGGTTGGGATAAAGGGACCTATTGGAGTTTTTTGAAGAAATCACAGGTAGGGTGGATAAGAGAGAGGCGGTAGATGTGTATTTAGACTTTCAAAAGGCCTTTGATAAGGTGCCTCATAAGAGACTGATTAATAAGATGAAAGGTCATGGAATTACGGGTGGGATAACAGAATGGGTGGAGCATTGGCTGGTTGGCAGGAAGCAAAGAGCGGAAATAAAAGGATCTAGTTCTGGTTGGCTACCGGTTACTAGTGGTGTGCCACAGGGGTCGGTGTTGGGGCCGCTCCTTTTTACCTTGTACGTTAACGATTTGGATGATGGAATAAATGGTTTCGTGGCTAAGTTTGCGGATGACACCAAGATAGGTGGAGGAGTAGGGAGTATTGAGGAGATAGGAAGGTTGCAGAGAGACCTAAACGGTTTAGGAGAATGAGCAAGGAAATGGCAGATGAGATTCAATGTTGAGAAATGTGCAGTTGTACACTTTGGAAGCAGAAATAAGCGAGCAGATTATTATCTAGAAGGAGAGAAAATTCAAAGTACGGAAGTACAAAGGGACTTGGGGGTACTCGTGCAGGATAGCTTAAAGGTTAACCACCAGGTCAGATCGGTGGTAAAGAAAGCGAATGCTATGTTGGCATTCATTTTGAGAGGTATAGTGTATAAAAGTAAGGAAGTGTTGATGAGGCTGTACGGGGCACTAGTGAGGCCTCATTTGGAATACTGTGCGCAGTTTTGGGCCCCACATCTTAGGAAGGATGTGCTGACGTTGGAGAGGGTTCAGAGGAAATTTACGAGGATGATTCCCGGAATGAAAGGGCTTACGTATGATGAGAGTTTGTCGGCTCTTGGACTGTACTCACTGGCGTACAGAAGAATGAGAGGGGACCTCATAGTGACATTTAAAATGTTGATAGGAAAGGACAGTAGATGTGGCTAGGCTGTTTCCCTTGGTGGGTGAGTCCAGGACCAGAGGGCACAATCTTAGAATTAGAGGGTACAGTTTCAAAACAGAGATGAGGAGAAATTTCTTTAGCCAGAGGGTGGTGAATTTGTGGAACTCCTTGCCACGTACAGCAGTGGAGGCCAGATCAGTGGGGGCGTTCAAGGAGGAGATAGATAGATATCTAAGTAGTCAGGGTATCAAAGGATATAGGGATAAGGCCGAAATTGGGATTAGAATAGGTTTTTTTTCCTATTCCCCATTTCTCATTTCTTTTTCCCTTTTCCTTGGAGCAGACTCGATGGGCCAAATGGCCTGCTTCTGCTCCCTTGTGACCTTGTGAAATGTTAACCCTGTTTCTCTCTGCAAATTCTGCTTATCCTTCTGAGTGCTTCGTTATGTTGTTTTATTAAAGATGCAGATAGAATTGATGAAAAAACATTTTTTCATGCAGAGTGGTTATGTTTTTGAATTCTCAACAAACATGAAGCTGGAGGAATTCAGTGGGTCAGGCAACATCTGTGGAGGAAAATGGACAGTTGCTATTTCAGGTCGAGATCCTTCATCTGGACTCTGGATGTCTGGATTTTGAACTTGCTGCCTTTAAGGGTGGCAGAAGCAGAGTTAATCAGAATTTCCACAAAATAATTGGATGGGTATGGGGAGAAATAATTTGCAGAGAAGTGGGTGAAGAGCAAGGGAATTGGACTAGGTGGTTGTGTCTCTAAGGATCTGGCATGGAGTTGACAGGCTGAAAGATTAATCAAAGTCCTCTTCACTCATTTCTCCTGGTACTTGGCTTGAGCAATATCCCTATTTCCTTAATTATTTTCATCCTTATTTTCAGATCCTCCCAAGATCTTGGCCCTACCTGACTCTATAATTTCTCCAGTCCTACAAACTTCCAAGATAGATGCAGTCCTGCAATACAGGCCTCTTAAAAATGCCTGAATTTAATCACTCTGTTGTGAGCAGTTGTGCCTTCAGCTGCATAGGCCTTAAGTTCTGGAATTCCTTCCCATATATCTTTGTTCTCTTTGAGGAACTGCCAAAGTCTCCATCATCCATTCTGATATGTATGTAATACTTGGTCAATTGGCTTGATATCTAGGCAAGGGAAGAGAAATGCAATTGCTAATGTTTTCAAATTAAGTGAAGAAGCAAAAGATGGCATTTGGGTAATATAGCTGATAATGTGTACACTTTGTATGGGTATGTGTATAAGGTGGTCAGATTTCCATAGGTAAAATGAGTTCTATGTAATAATGTGACTTGTAACAAGTGTATTATGAAAATAAAGCTTTTGCCACGTGTGTGTGTATCTTCAAGATAAAGAATTGTACAGAGAAAAGGTTTTTTAATCTGATATAATTAAACTAGTTTGTGGGGTGGGTGGGAACCAGAGGGGTAGGTCAGTGGAAGAAGTGCATGAAGTAAAGCCAAATCTAACATGTAGAGAGGCTTTGAGGAAGGAGAAGCAGAGTATAGGATATAAAAGTAGAAAGGTGGATAGGCTAAAGTGCATTTACTTAAATGCAAGAAGCATCAGGAATAAGGGTGGTGAGCTGAGAGCTTGGATAAGTACATGGGACTATGATATTGTGGCTCTTACAGAGACTTGGCTGTCAGCAGGGCAGGAATGGATACTGAATATTCCTGGATTTCAGTGTTTTAAAAGGGATAGGGAGGGGGAGAAGAGGAGGAGGGGTGGTGTTACTTGTCAGGAATACTATTACAGCTGCAGAAAGGGTGGATAATGTAGCAGGATCCTCTCTAGAGTCAGTATGGGTGGAAGTTAGGTACAAGAAAGGAGCAGTTACTCTACTGGGAGTATTCTATAGGCCCCCTGGTAGCAGCAGGGATACTGAGGAGCAGATTGGGAGGCAGATTTAGGAAAGGTGCAAAAATAACAGGGTTATTATCATGGGAGACTTCAACTTCCCAAATATTGATTGGCACCAGCTTAGTACCAAAGGTTTAGATGGGGCAAAGTTTATTAAATGTGTCCAGGATGGATTCCTGTCACAGTATGTTGACAGGCCAACTACAGGGAATGCCATATTAGATCTAGTATTAGGTAATGAACCAGAGCAGGTGACAGATCTCTCGGTGGGTGAGCATTTGGGGGACAGTGACCACGGCTCCCTAACCTTTAGCATTGTCATGAAAAAGGAGAGGAGCAGAGAGGACGGGAAGATATTTAATTGGGGAAGGGCAAATTATGAAGCTATAGGGCTGGAACTTGCGAGTGTAAATTGGGATGACATTTTTGAAGGGAAATGTACTATGGGGATGTGGTCGTCGTTCAGGGATCTATTGCAGGATGTTAGGGATAAATTTGTCCTGGTGAGGCAGAGAAAGAATGGTAGGGTGATGGAACCATGGGTGAAAAGAGAGGTGGAACATCTAGTTAGGAGGAAGAAGGCAGCATACATAAGGTGTAAGCAGCAAGGATCAGATGGGGCTCTTGAGGAACATAGGGTAGCAAGGAAGGAGCAAGAAGGGGCTGAGGAGAGCAAGAAGGGGACATGAAAAGGCCTTGGTGAGTAGGGTTAAGGAAAATCCCAGGCATTTTTTCACTTATGTGAAGAGCAGAAGGATGACAAGAGTAAAAGTAGGACTGATTAGAGACAAAGGTGTGAAGATGTGCCCGGAAATTGTGGAAGTGGGTGAGGTTCTCAATGAATACTTGTCTTCAGTATTCACCAAGGAGAGGGGCCTAGATGATGCTGAGGACATTGTTGGTAAGGTTAATGTTCTAGAGCATGTAGATATCAAGTGAGAGGATGTGTTGGAGCTGTTAGAAAATATTAGGACAGATAAGTCCCCGGGGCCTGACAGAATATTCCCCAGACTGCTCCGCGAGGCGAGGGAGGAGATCGCTGAACAGTTGGCTAGGATCTTTGACTCCTCGTTGTCCATGGGAATGGTACCGGAGGATTGGAGGGTGGCAAATGTTGTCCCCTTATTCAAAAAAGGTAGTAGGGATAGTCCAGGGAATTACAGACCAGTGAACCTTACGTCTGTGGTGGGCAAGCTGTTGGAAAGGATTCTTAGAGATAGGATCTATGAGCATTTAGAGAATCATGGACTGATTAGGGACAGCCAGCATGGCTTTGTGAAGGGAAGATCATGCCTCACAAGCCTGATAGGGTTATTTGAGGAGGTGACCAGGAAGATTGATGAGGGTAGTGCAGTAGATGTGGTCTACATGGATTTTAGTAAGGCGTTTGACGAGGGTAAGGGATCCAGGGAGGCTTGGCTATGTGGATTCAGAATTGGCTTGTCTGTAGAAAGCAGAGGGTTATGGTGGAGTGAGTGCATTCAGATTGGAGGGCTATGACTAGCAGTGTCCCACAAGGATTGGTTCTGGGATCTCTACTTTTCCTAATATTTATTAATGACTTGGGCAGAAGGGTGGGTTAGCAAGTTTGCAGACGACACAAAGGCCGATGGTGTTGTGGATAGTGTGGAGGACTGTTGAAGTTTGCAGAGGGATGTTGATCAGATGCAGAGCTGGGCTAAGAAGTGGCAGATCGAGTTCAATCCAGAGAAGTGTGAGGTGGTTCACTTTGGAAGGACAAACTTCGAGGTGGAGTATAAAGTTAATGGCAGGATTCTGGGGAGTGTGGAGGAGCAGAGGGATCTGGGGGTTCATATCCACAGATCACTGGAAGTTGCCTCACAGGTGGATAGGTAGTTAAAGCTTATGGGATGTTAGCTTTCATAAGTCGTGGGATCGAGTTTAAGAGCCACGAGGTAATGATGCAGCTCTACAAAACTCTGGTTAGACCACACTTGGAGTACTGTGTCCAGTTCTGTTCGCCTCATTATAGGAAGGATGTGGAAGAGTTGGAAAGGGTACAGAGGAGATATACCAGAATACTGCCTGGTTTGAAGAGTATGCATTATGAGGAGAGACTAAGGGAGCTAGGGCTTTACTCTTTGGAGAGGAGGAGGATGAGAGGAGACATGATAGAGGTATACAAAATATTAAGAGGAATAGATAGAGTTGACAGCCAGCGCCTCTTTCCCAAGGCATCAGTGCTCAATACAAGAGGGCATAGCTTTAATGGGTGGGAAGTTCAAGGGAGATATCAGAGGGAGGTTTTTTTTTACCCAGAGAGTGGTTGGTGCGTGGAATGCGCGCCAGGGGTAGTGGTGGAGGCAGGTACGTTGGTCAAGTTCAAGAGATTGTTAGATGAGCATATGGAGGAATTTAAAATAGGGGGATATGTGGGAGGAGGGCCTTAGATAGTCTTAGGCGTGGTTTAAAGGTCAGCACAACATGGTGGGCTGAAGGGCCTGTATTGTGCTGTCTTGTTCTATGGTTCTATAATGGAATCCATATTTAGAATACATTATTCTGAAAACTGATTGTCCAGGACGTGAATGCATTAGATTGTGTATTGGATGATTTTGGAAATGACTTTTTTTCAGTAATGTAACTTTTGAGAGAGGAGCCAATTAAGAGTGAGTGAGAGTCAGATCTTAAGGTATGGCATAGGGATGGATTAAGAGACAGAACATGAATATTGTGCATTTTTTGTCTGTAGATGGATGTCAAAGCTTGAAATATATTAAAATAATTCTTTCATTGTAGTATGTCATATCACAATTCAGTGAGTGGTTTGAATCACTGATTCAGAATGTGCTCATCTCCTAAGAATGGCTTGGCAATAATGTAGTTCTGATTTTCCTTTTTATAGATGTGGACCTTGTGTGCGAATAGCTCCGGCTTTCAGTGCATTGAGTTCCAAATACCCACATGCCGTTTTTCTGGAAGTTGATGTGCATCAGTGTCAGGTGAGTGGATTGAAAATGCCCGTGCTTACTTCATGAACTGAGTAATGCAGGTGCTTTAAACTTGAATTCTAATCTTTCCAACCTATGTGCCTCCAATTATACTTCCTGCGTGCTCCTCTTTACCAGATCATTGGCATAATGTTGAAATCAAGATTAATCACACTGCAGTTTTTCTTAAGACCTCAAAATTGCATCCTTGTGCTACTACTCTTGTAGGATTCTCAGATTTTGAGAAATACAAGCTGCATGTCATCTAACCTCTAGTTCCTGGTATCCTGGAATATGTGCTGTTTTCAACAGCTTTCATCCTTGTTTATCTCAAGGTTTAATATTAGGACAGAAAAAAATCATACACAACACTTTAGAAACTGTCCAGATTGTAGTCCCAGTTGTGTTCATGCCGTAGATTCTATCCTGTGTGTGTGCACGTTTTTTCTTTACTCACACTTCATTTGATCTCATTTCTTTACAAGTATAAACTTAGGCTAATCCTTTATGTCTCAGTGTTAAAACAGTGAATGGCTTTTAGCATGAGTTCGTAGAAACTGATCTGCATGTTAAGCCATACACAAAATTCTTGATGTGAATTCACTTTTATAGATATACTTCTGATTTTAATTTGTTGTTTTTTTCCTTCTTGCTTCATTGTGAACTATTAGTGTATTATGTGGCAAAGAAGGATGAGTAGGTGACGTGCCCTGAGTCCTTTGCAAAGTCACTCATTGTTTGTTGAAGGAAACTAACAAAACTCATTTAATTGTATTGTGTGAACAAAATATATAGCAGATTTAACATAATTATGGAGCATCTGTGGAGAGAGAAATTGACTTTTCCAGCATTTTCTATTTTTATTTCAGATGTCCAGCAATTGGCTTTTATTTTTACTTTTCAGCATATTTATAGAATTTGAATGTGAAGCTCAGAATTTCAGTCCTTGCAACAAAGTATAATGGAATTTCATTGATAATAGTAATTTCAATCAGCTTTTTATGAGGATAAAAAGCCCAGAAGAAACTGTTTATAATTTAAAACTAGAGTGGCCTGCTACAATTATTTGTGATTTAAGGCTGAAGTAAATACAAGTTTTCTTCCAAATGAAGACTTAAGCTGCAGTTGTATTGGAAGTGCAGAATGAACTTATAGTCAAATACATATCATAAATGATAAATTGCTGTGATCTCTTCAGAAGTGCAATGGAATGTTGATAAGTATCACACAAGGACAAATATTCCATCAAGTACAATTTAATCATAGCTTTCACTTGCATTGTGTGCTTCAAGTCTCTTACTTGACTCATCTCCTTACTTTGCAAAGCCTTTCCATCATTTACACAGCACAAGTCAGGAGTGAGTCGTGAGTACAATTCTAGCAACATTTAGTAATGTTAACACTGTCCAGAGCAAAACAATGCCTTGCTTGATACACTATCCATCAGCTAAAACGTTCACTCCTACAGCTGGTGAACTGCAGCTGGAGTATGCATCATCTATAAAATGTACTGTAGTTGTCCATCAAGACTTCTTCAGTAGCATCTCTTTAAACTAGTGGGTTCTACTGTTTAGAAGAACAAATGATGAAGGCACATAGCCACCATTTGCAAGTTCTGCTCCAAGTCACACTCCAACCTTAGAAAGGTAATCACTGGTCCTTTATTATTGGATCTTGGCCAACAGTGCTATGGGAACACTTTCACCACAAAGGCTGCAACATTTTAAGGACATGGTGCCCTGTAACCTCTTTGAGGGTAGTTGGGCATGGACAATAAATACAGGCTTTTCTGAACTAAGTTTAGTAGAATCCAAAGTATAAGGGAGAGGGAGTGATTTTTGTAATCAGAAGTGCTGTCAAGGGTTTTGAGTTGAAGGTATAAAAGAGTAAATTCAGTAGTGCAAGATTATGAAGGAGATAGTTATAGACAATTTTAAACACATCACAAAGGAGTTAAGATGTGTGTGTTACTGAATAGAAAGCTGGAGCATGCAGTGGAGAAACTTAGTCTATCTTTTGTGGTTTAATGAATATGTATAACTATATTTTTAAATGACTGATGCAAGCACTGGAGTTCTGAAATGTGTGTGGTTAGGATGGAGTTCAACTCGTGAGAGCTTTCGGAGTGGTGGTGGAAGTTTGAGATGCAGTTGAATATGTTCCAGTGGATGGCAATCCAGCTGCAGAGTTTGAAATTCCACTGAGAGTTTTATAATTTAATTACTACTTCAGATTATGTTAAAAATTTTGTTTTCTCTTCAACATTTTTCTCTAATCCCACCAACCCATATATTTTTTCACCATCAAACAGTGTCTTTTTCCAGCAGTCTGAATTTTGGTTTTCGTCTAAATATTGAATTTGGAATTTTGTGCTTTGCACATTACTTTATTAACTGGTCTTAAAACTTTATTTCAGCAAACAGCAGCAGCCAATAACATCACAGCAACGCCATCTTTTTTGTTCTTCCGAAATAAAGTGAAAATTGATCAGCTTCATGGAGCAGATGCTAATGGATTGGAAGAAAAAATTAAGCAACACCTAGAAAATGATCCAGGAATTGAAGATTTGGACATTCCAAGAGGATATGTATGTAATATTGATAATTCTGTTTTTTAAAAAAAAGTATTTTTAAGACATGAATGCAAATCTGTTTAATGCCTTTTGTGGCTTCGTATCATCCCAAGATGCTTTAACGGGTACCCCCTGCATTACAAGGAGCACATCTTTGGGGTGTGGGAGGAAATTGGAGCACCTGTTGGAAACCCATACAGTTCCATGGAACACCAAATGATCTATTCCTGCTTCTACCTTTTATAAAGAAGCGTTACCTATAAAAATAGGAGATATGTTTTTTGCTGTTGTGTCTAAAATAAGAAACTCCTTGGTGAAAATGACAAAAAGGCAAATTCTAGTTACGCCCTCTCAATCTTGTGTTTGAGACTTTCCCACTGCACTGACTAAATCAAATACAATGCACGTTGAGATCTGTAAACTAGCAATATATGACAATACCTCAGTGTTGAAGGACGGCAATTTCAACTTGAATCCATTACATTTTAGAACATGGAACAGTACAGTGTGGCAATTGATCTTTATAGTCAGGAAGTGTAAATGCTGTATTTTGCAAATGAAATTTTGATTATATAACAATTTTGAATAGGGTGCAGGAAACAAGATGTTTTAAGATTCATTGCTCAAATCTATGTCAAAATAATGAGTTTTTTAAATTGCTGTGAGTGTAATGGCAAGGAACTTGCAGTTAACCTTTGAATTACTAGTTATTAATCAGGATTGTTTAATTTTGAGTATCAAGTTAGTTAGGATGTCTGATCTTTGGAAAGACTGGAGTGGATGTTCAGCAGAAACCTGCCTGGGATTGAGAGATTATGTAGAGAAATTAAAGAAACTGGGATTGTTCTCCTTTTGAACAGTGAAGGGAAAGGATAGATCTAACAGAAATTCTCAATATCATTGGGTTGGATAAAGAAAAACTGCTTCCATTAACCAGGCAATAGATTTTTTCTGTGTATACCTCTTGCTGCCTTGGTGAAGCAGCCAACATAATCAAAAACCCTCCCCACCTGGGTCATTCTCTCTTCTCCCCTCTCCCATCGGAAGATAAGAAGCCTGAGGGCACATACCACCAGGCTCAAGGACAGTTTCTATCCCACTGTGATCAGACTTTTGAACAGTTCCCTTATATGATGAGATGGACTCTTGACCTCACAATCTATCATGTTATGACCTTGCACCTTATTGTCGACCTGCAATGCATTTCCCTGTAGCTGTGACACTTTACTCTGTATTCTGTTATTGTTTGTACCCTGGACTACCTCAGTGCACTGTGTAATGAATTGATCTGTACAAATGGTATGCAAGACAAGTTTTTTCACTGTACCTCAATGCAAGTGACAATAATGAACCAATACCAATACAATAAAAACAAATTAAGAACCTTTTGTTTTTATACAATTGATTGTTAAAATCGGGAGTACAGTACTTGGAAAAAGAGAGAAAATTCAGCAGCGACTTTCAAACAGTAATTTGGTATGTACTTGAAGCATTGCTATGGGGGAAAGCAGAGAAGTGGGACTAATTGTATGACTCTTCGAGGAATGGTTTCCTTTTGCACATGATTCTGTGATCCTAAGCTCGAGTAGAGTCCTATCATACTTGTGTCTTACCTAATCAGATTTAGCAATTGAATTTGGGAGCATATTGAGGGAAATATACAGTAGTGTCCCAGGTTTTGGCTTCAGAGCCATAGACACTGCAGTGGCATTCCAGATTGAGTCTGCCATTGACACTGTAGACCAAATGGCTTTCTTCTGTCCTCTTTCATTCTTTGAATATATGCTTAAGTTTATGGAGTAAAATTCTAATGTGAGGTGCAATCACAGAATCAAGGCTGACATCTCCCTTCATTTGGTCATGATGTACCAGAATGCTTAAAGTAATCATTATTAATCAAGTACATTTTGTTTAGACATCCAAGTTCCATTATTTGCAATTATCCAAAAGCTGCCTAGTAAATTAGAATTCCTTTTAATGGGTTTTAAAATTGTACATTAATTAATGAAATGTTAGTCTTATTGTTTGGTATCATCAGGCCATGGTTAAACGTGTATGGGAAAGAGTTTAATGCTATCCTTAAGTGAACTGCCCAGATTAACCTAAGGGATAAAACTCCAAGAGAGAACATCATTTGGGATGTTACTGTCACTGTATATTTTAAAAAAAAGTATGATTTCTATTCTGAAGTAATCCTTACCTGAAAATGAAAAAGAATTGTCTTTAAACTGTCCTGCTGATACTCGTCTATGCAATGGAACCATTGGTGAATGTCTTGGACTCCTGGAAGTGCACAGTTGGCAAAGGAAAGGTGAACATTTGAGAACAAAGTGAAAATAGCCCAACTAAAGCTGTAAGCTTCAATAATTAGAATTTGAGCAGTTTCAGAATTTACAAAATAGGCTATAAATATCTGGTGCCATTGAATCAATGTACAAAGTTTAATTGTACTATTAAAACTTAATGAGATTTTTCTGTCTTGGATTTCTCATCTTACTTCAACCTCAGTGCCAGGAATATTTGTATGCAGATAGGTTTCTAAGCGAAAATGCATGAATAATTTGTCTGTATATACTGCTTGTTTGTGAAATGTTGTTATCATATATTGTCATATCCTTTGCATTAACCTCACTTTTCTTGCATATATTTGATCTTGCAATGTACAATGTCTCAAGATAAACTGGCAGTATTTACTCAGTGAAATTAATCTCGTTTTTTAATGTATTGTATTTCAGATGGATCTGATGCCATTTATAAATAAGGCTGGGTGTGAATGTCTTAATGAAAGTGATGAATATGGATTTGATAACTGTCTACAAAAAGACCCAACGTATTTGGAATCTGATTGTGATGAACAAGTATGAGTTTTAATATCATTTATGATAAAAAGTTTGAATTTTCTAGTATAAATTTTAAATTAATCATTTTGCATACTCCAGATTTAATTTTGCACTCTTGCAGATTTTCTCCATGAAGAAATATAACCATTCAGTGAAAAGTTGATTGTTTTTACTGCACTTTTATTTTTAAAAAAACTGTATATAAATTCAGTCAGGTTGACTGTAAAGCTAAGATGGACACTTTTCAGAAAACTATTGGACCAAATTTTTTTGGGAAATGTTGTCAGTTTGGGAGTTCAGTACATGCATTTCCAAGTACTGACAGCCCTGAACTTAGATTGCAGCCAGCATATCCGTCAGTACAGTAAGCACTTAACTTTCACAGAGGATACATCCCAGAAATGATTGTGACCAAAAATGAGGAGGACCGTTTTTATGCATTGTACAGCAAAGTTGGTGTGCTTTGTGCTCGTTTGCATGGGAGGCATGTCGTATTAAAATTAATCAGCTGGCCAGTTAGAATTTTGTATTGGACTGAAAGTAGTAATAGCGGGACAGGGAATATCCTGGCAGTAAAGCTCCTGAGACACAGTAGATCTGAAATTCAGCCCAGAGATAGTGATTTTTGAAAAAACACATTGATCAGTATTGACAAATTAAAGGTAGAGCTAATCCCACCAAAGCCAAACGCACCATTCACCGATCTGCCACACAGAGTTAAGTGTTGCTTGAAAAAGCTTCATTAGGTAGAAACGATCCTGCTGATAAATGTTTTTAAAAAATCCAATCGGAGATGTTCCCAGCACATTTGGTATATAAGCCCATAAGACATAGCAGAATTAGGCCATTCGGCCCATTGAGTCTGCTCTGCCATTCGATCATGACTGATATATCTTTCCCTCTCAGTCCCATTCTCCTGCCTTCTCCCCGTAACCTTTGATGCCCTTACTAATCAAGAACCTATCGACCTCCACTTTAAATATACCCAATGACTTGGCTTCCAGAGCTGTCATTGAGTAAATTGTGAATTCCACAGATTTATCACCCTCTGGCTAAAGAAATTCCTCCTCATCTCTTTTCTGAAGGGAAGTTCTATTCTGAGGCCAAGCCCTCTGGTCCTAGACTCTCCCACTCCTGGAAACATCCTCTCCATGTCCATTCTATCCGAGCCTTTCAATATTTGCTAGGTTTCTATGAGATTCCCCCTCATCCTTCTAAATTCCAGTGAGTATAGCCCTGGAGCCAGCAAACCTTCCTCATTAACCTTTTCATCCCCAGGATCATTCTTGTAAACCTCTGGACCCTCTCCAATGCCAGCACATCCTTCCTTTGATATAGGGCCCAAAACTGCTCACAGTATTCCAAATGTGGTCTGACCAATGCCTTATAAAGCCTCTGCATTACATCCTTTTATATTCTAGTCCTCGCAAAATGATCGCTGACGTTGCATTTGCCTTCCTTACTACCGACTCAACCTGCAAGTTAACCTTTAGAGAATCCTGCAATAGGACTCCCAAGTCCACTTGCACCTCTGATTTCTGAATTCGTTCCCCATTTAGAAAATAGGCTACGCCTTTTATTCCTTCTACCAAAGTGCATGACCATACACTTCCCTATACTGTATTCCATCTGCCTTCTTTGCCCATTCTCCCAACCTGTCCAAGTCCTTCTGCAGACTCCCTGCTTTCCCCAACACTACCTGCCCCTCCACCTATCTTTGTATCAGCCACAAACTTGGCTACAAAGTCATCAAATCTGTCATCCAGATCATTAACATATAGCGTGAAAAGTAGTAGACCCAACACTGACCCCTGAGGAATACCACTAGTCACTGACAGCCAAGCAGAAAAGGCCCCCTTTATTCTCACTCTTTGCCTTCTGCCAGTCAGCCAATCTTCCATCCATGCTGGTATCTTTCCTGTAATACCATGGGCTCCGATCTCGTTTAGCAGCGTCACGTGTGGCACCTTGTCAAAAACCTTCTGAAAATCCAAGTTAACAACATCCACTGACTCTCCTTTGTCTATCCTACCTGTTACTTCCTCAAAGAATTCCAACAGATTTGTCAGGCAAGATTTCCCAATGCTAACTTTGGCCTATTTTATCATGTGCTTCCAAGTGCCCCGAAACCTCATCCTTAATAATGGACTCTAACATCTTACCAACCACTGAAGTCAGGCTGTCTGGCCTATAATTTCCTGTCTTTTGCCCCCCTCCCTTCTAAATATAAATGGTGGAAGGGTCAAGGCTACAGGTTCATTTTGCATTCAAGGGAGCTTTGATAATGGTCATTGTAATTGGTGAAAATTATGCTTTTTAGGGAAGGATTGCATTAGAGTGTGTAATTCCCAGTCAATTATCATTTAGCTCAGCTGGAGTCGTGTGAAATCTTCCTGCTCGGTCCCTTTTAACCTTTATAAGGACTACAAAGATTGGGACGTTGGTGGTGGTAGATAAAGGTCGCAGTGATTCTGGATGCTGCTCTCATTAGTTCTTCTGGCATGCTGCGGACATGTAGCAACCTTGGCAGAATTATTGTACCAATGGATTTTAGTATCTAAATGATGAAAGTTAAGTGTTTGAATGTTAAGGATTAACTGTACACTATACTGAAGGACTTCATATAGAGTCCAGTGGCAGAACTGTAGAATCATCAAGTCCATTCACCAGGGTGGAGATTTCACACTCGTAAGGTAGGATGGTAAATGGAACATTTTTTAAAAGAAGCAGGAACATGTTCAGGTTATGCAGCATCTGTTGACAGAGTTAATGTTTCAGGTTGATGACTTTTAATCAGCTGGCAAGTTCTGTTCTTTAAATAAAATGGAAAGTCTAGTTATCTGAAAGTATTGAGTTTGCCATTGCGCTCTGAAGGCTGTAATGTATCAGGTTGAAAGATGAGATGCCATTTCTCAAGCTTGAGAAATGTTCTGCAAAATGATTACCCATTCTCCATTTGATGTTTCCAATAACAAATCAAATCTCATTGGATACTTCTGAATGTCATTGTAAGGTTGGAAAAGTGGTTGGTCTTTCCTTACCAGTCAACAATCAGAATACAATTGAGATTAATTTGGTAGATCCAGTTGAACTCAAACTCTGGAAATCAGACTGATGTCACAGTTCAACTGAGAAAGTAATAATTGTTAAGATCTTAATATTGCCATATTTAAGAAAATGATACTTTATGGACCTTTTACAAAGATTGCCATTGTTAATTGCTTTCAAATATGTTGAATTTTGTACAATTTAATTTTGAGAAAATGGAACAAGAGTAGATTACTGTGGTCTCAAAGAAGAGGGGCAAATGTTCTGGGGATAGAATTGACCTACTGTACCTCAAATCCAACAGATAATGTTGGCAAGAATTTTTCTGAAGTTACATAAAATCTAATTCTGCTTCCTGAATCTGTACATTTGGGGGAAACGATCATTTTTTTTAAGAATCTCTTTGGATTTCAGTCTTTTTGGGGAAGAAAATTGTTTTATTTTCTTATTGAATCCACCTCCTCTTAAACAAAAGAGCATAAAATTCAAATTGATAAATAAACAAGAATTTGGAATTGGTTTGGAAGTTAAATGCTAGTTGGGTTAGAGATCAAAACCTTGGTATGATTTGTGGCAAATTTAAATTAAGACTCCAAAACTAAGGACAATAAATGTAGCTTAGTCATAAAAGTCTTATACGGATTTCATGAAAAACTTGCACAGACTGATGAGATATAGCAATCTGCCATGTAGAGTATTTAAGGTGAATGGAATTGATACATTTAATGGGACATGAGAGAATTGGGAGGGGAAGTATGAAAAGGTCAGATGACGTAAAGTGGAAGGAGGCTCAAATGGATAAGCACTAGCATAGATAAGTTTGGCTGAATGTGTTTCCATTTTGCAATCTCAGAAAATTAAACTACCCTTTCTTTTTGACATAGCTTCTTGTGACAATAGCATTTAATCAGCCAGTCAAGCTTTATTCAATGAGGCTTCAGGCTCCTGAGAATGGTGAGTCAAAATATTTGGATTGTTCCTTTAAAAACAAACTCTGCTTTCTCTCCTAATTGATTTGTCTTTGCTGTGATGATATGTATATAAGAAGCATAACTAAACATTCTTATTCTCAAACTTTCCTCAGCAATGTTACCTCCATGCTTGCCCCTTCCCCTCCCTGTTCTTTCTTGAGTCCAGTTCTGTTTTGTTTTCCTTTATTGTTCCTTACACCAACATGCTGTCTATTTTGGTCACTGTCGATTCTTTGTGGCCTCTTGATACTTCAATAGTAACTAATGTCAATGTCCATCCAACTTGATTCACTTCATTTGACATTGACGAGACAGATTGCACTTTTGGCATTGAAAGCAATCGATTCTTACGATACTGCAGTTGTGATGCTGAACACCTGCAGACAACACCTAAGCAATTCCAGTGTAACTGCAATAATGGGAAACATTTGACAATATGAAAAACTGCTAAAATATATCCTTGAGACACAAAAAAGACATACAGATGCTGGACATCTGGAGCAATGCACAAAAAATGCTAGCGAAACTCAGCGGGTTAGGCAGCATCTCTGGAAGGAAATGAATAGTCGATGTTTCGGGCTGAGAGCCTTCATAAGATATATCCTTGCCTGAATCAACTTCATCAATGATTTTTGTTTTAATGCCACCATTGGAATCATGATCCAGTTTGCTGCTCACAGATAGATACCACCTTTCTTCTGTCTAAAATAAGTAGGGACCTTTGTCTGTTTGGGTGGAAAGAACACCTTAAAATAACCCAAATATTGGTACTCCTTTGTAAGTACCACAGACAGTGTTTGCTGTTAACACTAACTCATTGTTCTATATGTTGGCTTTGAAGCTTGATTAGATCAACACCAAAACTGCACTGATATATCGGGGAAAAATAAATTGTACAACTGGAGCTGAAGACAAAAAGCAATGTACCGACCTGATTTTCAACAACTGCGATAATTTTGTTCATATCAAAGCTCATCGCCTGAGGTCATCAGTATAAGTTCCTTGCTGGCATTGGAGACGGTAGCAGTCTTCAACCGATAAGAGAAGTGCGATGATGTCAACATTGTGAAAGCACTTCTGAGACATTTGAATTCAGTTGTACACCCAGGTCACATTCTTGCTATTGCAAACTGATGATTTTGTGAACTTATCCTGATTTTGTGAACTTATCCTGATTTTAGGAAAATTGGGGACCAATCTGACCAAGTATATTTGAGAGGCATATTCACTATATTTAAATGGAGAATAATCCAAAAAGCTGGCTTGAAGCAGTTATTATTGACTTCATTTACATTGGAATCCCTCAGATGTTATCAACATCTGACTTGGTATTGCTCTTGTTCTGAACTTCTAAGGTAATAAAGAAACTCTTACTGTCTTGCCCTGGAACTTTTATGCCAAAAGAATATGGTAATGCTCTTTCCACTCAAACAGAGAAAACCCCCCGCTTATTCTTTTGTGCCAAAAGAATATGCTAGTTTTGGTCTAGGATGAATTTACTGCAAACAGGCTTTTGCCATTACCAAATGTATCACAGCTAACTTATTGTACAGTCTGGTAATAGCAGCACAGATGAAACCATTTTCTGCTTTGGAATTCAGGTTATCTGGGCTTTTGCTCAAAGCATTGAGGATAAACTATTTTGAACTAATTTTCTCAAGACTAAGCAGCTGAATGTTTTCTTAATCACTAATATATTTTGAGAGTTATAATAATCATTGCTTATTGTTATACTTGTGTAGCTTAGATGTCCATGGTGCTAAAGATTTCACTTTGCTGCCATTTGCATTTTTCCAAAAGATTTTCAGTCTTTCCATTGACCACTTGCACCTTGTTTTGCATAAATATAGCACTTGCTTATAACACTTGTAAACAATTAAAAGAAGTCTTTATCAATGCCAAGAGCTAGTAATATAAACATTTAATTTTTTTGTATTCACAGGCCGTGGACCAAAGTTTGTAAAAATATTCACCAATCTGCCACGTTCATTTGATTTTGATGATGCGGAAAGAAGTGAACCAACCCAAACCCTGGAGTTAACACCAGATGATGTTAAAGAAGATGGAGTTGTCCCACTGCGTTATGTTAAATTTCAGAATATTAATAGTGTAACAGTGAGTTCTATCATTAGAAATTTTTGATTCAGATAGTCTATTGACTATGTGGTCATGTAATTTTCCAAGTATTAAAGGTATAAGCTATGTACTTCCAATGATTTTAAATGAGCAATAATTTTCTTTCAAACCAGAAATGATACATGGTTGGCAGTTGTTCAGAGGTGGAAATGATACCAGGAAGCATAAAATGGAGTACATCACAAAATGCAGGCCAGATCTTGCTGCAGTGGGTCATTTTGCATTTTCTAGCAAATGTACTCCAGCTTAACAGGAAGTGGAACAGAAAACTGTGTGGTATGGGCAACAGTAATCAAGGACCTAAGTCAATGTCCGGGTAATCGCTGTATTTAACTGAATAACATTGAAGGAAATAGGAGGATGAGTTAGATTTGAATCGGGTGCACAGAACTAAAGTTGCATTGAGAGAGAGGGACAGAAAAAGCTTTAAACAAAAATAGAACCTGTCATTGTAAAATCTCCAATAGTTCACTATCTGAAGAAAAGAAACTGCTCTTAAATTGTTTGTATTTGGAAATAGTTCGATTGGCTGTCTTTTTGTTTAAAGAGTACTTCTGTGAATTGCTGTACTTAATGCTAGGTGGCAATATCAAATCCAACAAGTTGTTAAAAATAAGTTAAGAGTAGGCCATTACATGTGTGAAGCAAATGGTGCAACAACTTAATTGACCAATTTCTGGCAATTCACAACCTGAAGAGTTTTACTACTCTGAACCTTTTGGCTAATTTGCACATTAACTCGCAGAATAAGTGAGAGAAACAGTGGATGTAATATATTTAGATTTTCGGAAGGCTTTCATTCAGGTCTCGCACAAGAAGTTGGAGCACATAGAATTGGGTCCTTATACTGGCATGGACTGAGATTTGCTGAAAAAATAGAAACCAGAAAGTGGAATAAACATGATTTGCTCATGTTGACAGGCTATGACAAGAAGGGTAATGTGGGTAACAATGCTTGGGCCCCAGCTGTGTACAATCTGCTTCAATCATTTGGCTAAAGGGACAAATTATCTTGTTTCCAAGTTCACCGATGATAGCAAACTAAGTGGAATTGATAATTCAGAGATGGATGTAAAGGGGCTTAGGGGTATACTGACAAGCTAAGTGAATAGGCAAAAATATGGCAAATGGATTAAAAGGTGGAAAAAAATATTATGAGAGATTCCACTTCAATACACAAAACAAAAAAGAAACAGTATTTTCTTAATGGTGAGAGATTGGAAAATATTGATGCCCAAAGGACCTGGGTATCCTTGTGCACAGTGTGGCATGTGGATGCAGCTATCATTTAGGAAAGTGATTTTTTTTTGAACTGCAATTATATATGGCCTTGATGAAACCACATCTGGAATATTATGTACAATTTTGGTCTTTTTCCCTAGAAAAGGGTGCAGTTGCAATATAGGTATTGTGATGATTCACTGTACTGGTTTCTGGGATGGTGGATTTTCAGTTTAGGAGAAATTGATTAGATTAAACCTTTTGTTTAGAGCTTTGAAAAATGAAAGGTGATCCCATTGATAATTACAAAATTTTACAGGACTTGACAGGGTAGGAGTTTGGAGGATGTTTGTGAGGAGTTTAGGACTGGGGGGGGTCACAATCTCAAAACAAAGGGTTATATAAGAATGATTATGAGAAGAAATTTCTTTACATGGAGTTTGGTGGATCTTTGGAATTCTGTACCTCTGAGGACTATGGATGGTCATTCATTGAGTTCACTCAATTCAGGTTGATAGATTTAGGGCTACCAAGGGAATTGAGGGATATGGGGATAGTGTAGGAAAAAGAAGCTGAGATAGAAGAACACCCACAATCTTGATGGCTACCAACAGTTAAGTCCTTGTGTTTATGTTCTAATAGTGTATGTTAATCACATAGTATAATTTCTTCCAGCAAGTTTTGGAAAGAGTTATTTTGGGAAGATTTCAGAGAAAAGTTGCAGCCTTGTATTGTCATGATGGCAATTATTTTCCTTCCCCCTTTGTGTTATATAGTCATTTTTACTGTAGCTAGACAAAATTTCATTCCAAGCTGAGGATATGCTGTTTTTCAACAAGACTTAAACATCAGCACAGGTTGCTTGTGCAAAATGGGTCAGAAACTGCTATGAGGTATTGTAGTGATTTAAGTAAGCAAAGAGTAATATACGAGTGACTAGGCAGTGCTGTTTGTGTACTTTAGTTAAATCTGCTATTATCTTGGTTTGCAGCTTTTTATCAAATCCAACCAAGGTGATGAGGACACCACAAGAATTAACTATCTTGCATTTATCGGAACCCCTGTGCAAACCACAAATATGTTGGACTTCAGGCGGGTGAGTTACACCAGTAAATACTTTAATTTTGATGTCTCAACTGATAGCTGATCGATTTAGCAGATTGCATTTGCCAGTTTCCTGCTTCCAGCCAGTCAAGCTGATTAGATAAAATACTCTGGGCTGGCCATTTCCCAGTTTGTGGTCACAGAACAGTTATTCCATTGTTGTACAAGAACGACGATTCAAATCCAAAGCAAAGAGATAACCAGGGAGCGAGTAGGTCCCATTAAGGTTCAATGTGGTAATCTGTGTGTGGAGATATGGGAGATGGGTGAGTTCTTAAATGAAGTGTATTAGGTACAAACCAGGAAATTATGCGCCAGTGAGCCTTGAGTCAGGGGTAGGGAAATTACTGGAGAAGATTATTAGAGATAGGATCAACTTGCATCTGGAAAAGCATAAACTTATTAGGGGTAGTCAACATGATTTTTTGTGGGGGTGGTCATATCTTACAAACTTAATTAAATTTTTTGGGGAGGTGACAAAGATGGATGATTGAGGACAGGGCAATGGATATTGTATACATGGACTTGAGTAAAGCTTTCAACCAGGTCCCTCATGGTAGGATAGTCCAGAAGATAAAGGCACATGGGATCCTTGGAGACTTGTTAGATTGGATTCAAAACTGGCTTGATCATAGAAAACAGAGGGTATGGTCGAGGGGTGTTATTCTGTCTGGAAGTCTGTGACCTGTGGTGTTTCACTGGGACCTCTGTTGTTTGTGATATGGACGAAAATGTAGGTGGGATGATTAGTAAGTTTACAGACAGCATAAAAATTGGCAGAATTGTGGTTAGTGAGGAAGGTTGTCAAAGGATTCAGCAGGTAATTGGTTTATTATTACCACATGTACAGAGATGCAGTGAAAAGCTTTTGTCTGCATGCCATCCAGACAGCTCATTCCATACGTAAATACATTGAGGTAGTACAAAAGGAAAACAATAATAGAATGCAGAGTATAGTGTTACATTTACATAGTAAGTGCAGTGCAGGTAGACAAATGAGGTGCAAGGGCCATGACGAGGTAGATTGAGAGACCAGTTGGAAGGTGTGGGCAGAGAAATGGCAGACGACTTTTAATCCGGACAGTGTGAGGTGTTGCACTTGGGGCGGTCAAATGCAAAAGGAAGGTATGAAGTAAATGGCAGCACCCTTGGGAGCATTGATGTACAGAGGGATCCTGTGGTACAAGTCCAGAGGTCCCTGAAGGTGGCAACACAAGTAAAGGGTGGTGAAGAACGTGTACAGCATACTTGCCTTCATCAGTCGGGGTGTGGAGTATAAAAGTCATGTTATAGCTATATAAAACTTTGGTTAGGCCATACTTAGGCTATTGTGTGTAGTTCTGATCACTGTATTACAGCAGGAAGGATGTTGAGTATTTGGAGAGGGTGCAGAAGAGATTCACCAGGATGTTGTCTGGATTAGAGTATTAGCTGGAAGGAGAGGTTGGACAAATTTGGATTGTTTTCTGTGGAGTGTCTGAACCTGAGGGGCAACCTGATAGAAGTATATAAAATTCTGAGAGGCATAGATAGGGTAGGATAGAGAGCATAACTTTGAAGCGTGGGAGGAAAGTTTAAAGGAGATCTACAAGGCAATATTTTTTGTTTATATAGAGTGGTAGGTGCCAGGAATGCATTGCCAGGGGAAGTGGTGGAAACTGATACAACAGCAATGTTTGAGACATTTAGACAGACACATGAACAGGCAGGGGAATGGAGGGATATAGACCATGTGCAGGCAGATGGGATTAGTTGGAGAAGGACATGGCAGATAGTGAGTTCAGGGAAGACAACAATGATATCCAGAAGCATATCAACATTATGAAGGAGGAGGTTTGACAGTCGTGAAGTGAATTAAGGCCAATGAATCCTTGGGGCCTGACCAGGTGTATCTTAGGGCATTGTGGGAAGCAAGGGAGGAGGTTGCTGGGGCCTTGTCAGAGGATTTATTTCTTCGTTAGCCACTGATGAAGTAGTGGAGAATGATTAATGTCATGCCTTTGTTTAGGAAGGGCTGCAAGGATGAGCAGGATATTACAAGTTGGTGAGCCTTGCATAGGTGGTGGGGAAGTTACTGAAAGGGATTCTGAGGAACAGGATTTATGTGCATTTGGAAAAGTAAGGACTGATTATGAATAGCCAGCATAGCTTTGTTCATGAGAGATCATGTTTCATGAATTTGATTTGAGTTTTTTGAGAAGTGATCAAGAGGATTGATGAGAGCAGGGTGGTGGATGTTCTCAACACAGACTTTAGCAAGGCCTTTGATAAGGTCCCACATGGTAGGCTGGTCCAGAAGTTTGGTCCATGGGATCCAGGGTGAGATATCCAATTAGATACAAAAATGGCTTGATGGTAGGAGTCAAAGGGTGGTGGTGGAGAATTGTTTATCAGGTTGGAGACCTGTGACCAGTGGAGTGCCACAGGGATCAGTGCTGGGTCCATTGTTGTGCGCCACCTATATTAATGATTTGGATGAGAATGTAGTTGGCATGGTTAGTAAGTTTGTGGGTGGCCCCAAAATTGATGGGACAGTGGACAGTAAAGGTTATTTAAGATTTAATACAGGATTTAGAACTGGGAAATTGGGCCAATGAAGTGCTCTACTCGGACAAGTGCATAGTGTTGCATTTTGGGAAGTTACACTACGACAGGACTTGTACAGTAAATGGCAGGGCCCTGGAACAATGAGACCTGGGGGTATATGAACATGGTGATATAGGTAGTCAGGGTGGTGAAGAAGGCAAATGATAGGCTTGCCTTCATTAGCCAAGGCATTGTGTATAGGAGTTGGGATGTCACGTTACAATTGCATGAATCATTTGTTAGGCCACAGTTGGAGTATTGCATGCAATTCTGGTCACCATGCAAAAGGAAGAGTCAGAAAAGATTCACAGGAATGTTGCCTAGACTGGAGGGCTTGAGTTGTAAGGAGAGGTTGGATAGGCTGTGACTGAGTTTCCTGGAACTAAGGAGGCTGAGTGATAACCTTATAGATGTTTATAAAATTAGGGGAGGTATGGATAGGGTAGATGGTAGGGTAGATGAAAGGAGTATTGTGAACAAGGCGGATGAGCTTAGAACTTGGATAAATACTTGGAACTACGATGTGGTGGCCATTACAGAGACTTGGATGGCTCAGGGACTGGAATGGTTACTTCAAGTGCTGGGTTTTAGATGTTTCAGAAAGGACAGGGAGGGAAGCAAAAGAGGTGGGGGAGTGGCGCTGTTGATCAGAGATAGTGTCACGGCTGCAGAAAAGGTGGACGTCATGGAGGGACTGTCTACAGAGTCTCTGTGAGTGGAGGTTAGGAACAGGAAGGGGTCAATAACTTTACTGTGTTTTTTATAGGCCACCCAATAGTAACAGGGATATCGAGGAGCAGATAGGGAAGCAGATCCTAGAAAGGTGTGATAATAACAGAGTTGTTGTGATGGGAGATTTTAATTTCCCAAACATCGATTGGCATCTCCAGACAGTGAGGGGTTTAGATGGGGTGGAGTGTAAGTGTGTTCAGGAAAGATTCTTGACACAATATGTAGATAGGCCTACAAGAGGAGAGGCTGTGCTTGATTTGGTTTTGGGAAATGAACCTGGTCAGGTGTCAGATCTCTCAGTGGGAGAGCATTTTGGAGATAGTGATCATAATTCTATCTCCTTTACGATAACATTGGAGAGAGATAGGAACAGACAGACTAGAAAGGCGTTTACTTGGAGTAAAGGGAATTATGAAGCTCTCAGGCAGGAAATAGGAAGATTAAATTGGGAACAGATGTTCTCAGGGAAAAGTACAGAAGAAATGTGGCAAATATTCAGGGGCTATTTGTGTGGAGTTCTGCACAGGCATGTTCCAATGAGACGGGAGTGACAAGAGGATACAGGAGCTGTGGTGTACAAAGGCTATAATAAATCTAGTTAAAAGGAAAAGAAAAGCTTAATGTTGGAGATCTGGAAGTGTATAAGGCTAACAGGAAGGAGCTTAAGAAGGAAATTAGGAGAGCCAGAAGGGGGCATGAGAAGGCCTTGGTGGGCAGGATTAAGGAAAACCCCAAAGCATTCCACAAGTATGTGAAGAGTAAGAGGATAAGATGCGAAAGAATAGGGCCTATCAAGTGCAGCAGTGGGAAAGTGTGTATGGATCCGGAAAAAATAGCGGAGGTACTTAATGAATACTTTACATCAGTATTCATTACGGAAAAAGATCTGGGGGATTGTAGTGAGGACTTGCAGCAGGCTGAAAAGCTTGAGCATGTAGATATTAGGAAAGAGGAGGTGCTGAAACTATTGGAAAGCATCAAGTTGGATAAGTCGCCGGGACTGGATGAGATGTACCCCAGGCTGCTGTAGGAGGCGAGGGAAGAGATTGCAGAGCCTCTGATGATGATCTTTGCATCATCGATGGAGACTGGAGACGTTCCAGAAGATTGGAGGGTTGCAGATGTTGTTCCCTTATTCAAGAAAGGGAGTAGAGGTAGCCCAGGAGATTATAGACCAGTGAGTCTTACCTCAGTGGTTGGTAAGCTGATGGAGAAGATCCTGGGAGGCAGGATTTATGAACATTTGGAGAGGTATAATATGATTAGGAATAATCAGCATGGCTTTGTCAAGGGCAGGTCCTGCCTTATGAGCCTGATTGAATTTTTTGAGGATGTCACTAAACACATCGATGAAGGGAGAGCAGTAGATGTAGTGTATATGGATTTCAGCAAGGCATTTGATAAGCTACCCCATGCAAGGTTTATTGAGAAAGTAAGGAAGCATGGGATCCAAGGGGACATTGCAATGTGGATCCAGAACTGGCTGGCCCACAGAAGGCAAAGAGTGGTTGTTGAAGGTTCGTATTCTGCGTGGAGGTCAGTGACCAGTGGTGTACCTCGGGGATCTGTTCTGGGACCCTTACTCTTTGTGATTTTTATAAACGACCTGGATGAGGAAGTGGAGGGATGGGTTAGTAAGTTTGCGGATGACACAAAGGTTGGATGTGTTGTGGATAGTATAGAGGGCTGTCAGAGATTACAGCGGGACATAGATAGGAAGCAAAGTTGGGCTGAGAAGTGGCAGATGCGGTTCAACCCAGATAAGTGTGAAGTGGTTCATTTTGGTAGGTCAAATATGATGGCAGAATATAGTATTAATGGTAGGACTCTTGGCAGTGTGGAGGATCTTGAGGTCCGAGTCCATAGGACGCTCAAAGCAGCTGCACAGGTTAGCTGCACAGCTGCCTTTCGGTGAAACAGGTCTACAGCAGATGCCATCTCTCTGGCCCTACACTCAGCTCTGGAGCAGCTGGACAGTAAAGACACAGACGTTAGACTATTGTTTGTTGACTACAGCTCTGCCTTCAATACAATCATTCCAAGCAAGCTTGTCACCAAACTCTGAGACCTAGGACTCAACACCTCCCTCTGTAACTGGATCCTTGACTTTCTAATAAACAGACCGCAATCAGTGAGGATAGACAACAATACCTCCGACACAATTATTCTCAACACTGGTGCCCCACAAGGCTGCATCCTCAGCCCTCTACTCTACTCTCTATAAATTCATGACTGTGTGGCCAGATTCTGCTCTAACTCCATCTACAAGTTTGCAGATGATACCACCATTGGAGGCCGTATCTCAAATAATGATGAGTCAGAGTACAGGAAGGAGATAGAGAGCTTAGTGGAATGGTGCCATGACAACAACCTTTCCCTCAATATCAACAAAACAAAAGAGCTGGTCATTGACTTCAGGGAAGGGGGCGGTGTACATGCACCTGTCTACATCAGTGGTGTTGAGGTCGAGAGGGTTGAGAGCTTCAAGTTCCTGGGAGTGAACATCACCAGCAGCCTGTCCTGGTCAAATCATGTAGATGCCATGGCAAAGAAAGCTCACCAGCGCCTCTACTTCCTCAGGAGGCTAAAGAAATTTGGTTTGTCCCCTTTGATTCTCACCAACTTTTACAGATGCACCATAGAAAACATCCTATCTGTCACGGCTTGGTACAGCAACTGCTCCGCCCAGGACCACAAGAAGCTGCAGAGAGTTGTGGACACAGCCCAGTGCATCACGGACCCCAGCCTCCCTTCCTTGGACTCTGTCTTTACCTCTTGATGTCTTGGTGTAGCAGCCAGCATAATCAAAGACCCCACCCACCCAGGACATTCTCTCTTCTCTCCTCTTCCATTGGGTAGAAGATACAGGAGCCTGAGGGCACGTACCACCAGACTTAGGGACAGCTTCTACCCCACTATGATAAGACAATTGAATGGTTCCCTTATACAATGAGATGGACTATGACCTCACGGTCTATCTTGTTGTGACCTTGCACCTTATTGCACTGCACTTTCTCTGTAGCTGTGAGACTTTACTCTACTGTTATTGTTTTTACCTGTACTACTTCAATGCACTCTGTACTAGCTCAATGTAACTGCACTGTATAATGAATTGACCTGTATGATCGGTTTGTAAGACAAGCTTTTCACTCTACCTCGGTACAGGTGACAATAATATACCAATACCAGGTTGACTCTGTGGTTAAGAAGGCATATTGTGTATTGTTCTTCATCAGTCGTGGAACTGAATTTAGGAGCCGAGAGGTATTGTTGCAGCTGTATAGGACCCTGGTCAGACCCTAATTGGAGTACTATGCTCAGTTCTGGTCACCTCACTACAGGAAGGATGTGGAAGCCATAGAAAGGGTGCAGAGGAGATTTACAAGGGTGTTGCCTGGAATGCAGAGCATGCCTTATGAAAGTAGGTTGAGGGAACTCGGCCTTTTCTCCTTGGAGCAATGGAGGATGAGGGAAGGACCAGATTGAGGTATATAAGATGATGAGAGGCATTGATCGGGTAGATAGTCAGAGGCTTTTCCCCAGGGCTGAAATGGTGGCCAGAAGAGGACATAGGTTTAAGGTGCTGGGGAGTAGGTATAAAGGGGATGTCAGGGGTAAGTTTTTTTACTCAGAGTGGTGAGTGCGTGGAATGGGCTGCCGGCAACGGTGGTGGAGGTGGACACGATAGGGTCTTTTAAGAGACTTTTGGATAGGTACATGGAGCTGAGAAAAATAGAGGGCTATGGGTAAGCCTAGTAATTTCTAGGGTAGGGACATGTTCGGCACAGCTTTGTGGGCCGAAGGGCCTGAATTGTGCTGTAGACTTTCTATGTTTTCTATGGTCTTTCTTCCCCCAAGAAGGGGAGCCTAAAACCAGAGGGCATAGATTTAGGGTGACAGGAAAGTTTTAAAGGAGACCTGAGGGGCAAGTTTTTTAAGCAGAGGTATTAGGTATAGGGAATAAGATGGTAGAGGAAGATACAGTTAGAACTTTTAAAAGACATTTGGATAGATACATGGATAGGATAGATTTAGAAGGATATGGGCCAAATGCAGGCAAATGGGATTAGTGTAGGTCGGCATCTTGATTGACATGGACAAGTTAGGCCAAAGGGCTTGTTTTCATGCTGGTATAATTCTAAGAATATAATTTCAGATAAGAGCTAGTGGATGGAAATTTGTATCTTGATGTATGGCTAATGCGAGAGTGAGAAGTCAAAAGGTGACTGACCAGCTGATGGCCAGCACTGTCTTGAATCTCCTGGCTTAGTGCTGGTTAGCAGATTTTAACAGAAAAAATATGGAAGCCATTAAAGTTTTATAACATTTATTGCAACATTTGCATAAGCAGTAAACATCAGGTTTGAGCTATATGGTGATTCATTGGAATACTTTTTCACTTTGTGAATTGTTTTGAATGTTCAGAATTGGCTAAGATGTTGGTGACATTGCTGGGTTACCTTTTTCACTTTTTTTCACTTTTCAATTATTTCCTAGATTGCTGGAAAGAAAGGAGAAAGCCACTAACTGATTGAAGGGATAAACTGGGTTTGCATTGATAGGACTACACTCGGCCAACATTGTATTTTCAGGATCCTTGCAATATCATCAACACCGTGACTCTTGACTTGGTTCTCTTGCTTCCAGACATGCAAGCAAATCATTGTTCAGTTCAAATATTTTGTGGATTATTCTTGAATGTAATAAACTGGTTAATTATTTTTGGCAAATGAGAAAATCATCCTGGAGGTCTCCTTGGAATGCACCTGGAAGTTAGAGTTGTGCACTTAGCCTTGCTGTAACTAGCCAACCTAAATGTGGTGATATTTTTCAGATCTTCACCTGGATTCCAATGGTGAGCAGGTAGCTGTTCCTCTAAATTTAAGAAATACTAAAATGATTGCATTTGCTGTCTGTCAACTCTAATGCTAATAGTGTTGAATAATTAAAGTAATGTTTACCTAATAGTGACAACTGTGGATTTTTTTTTAAATCAACATTAGCTATATTAAAGAAGGATTTGCATATTAGTTTAATTGAACAGATTATTTAATTAACTTAACACTAGATCTAGTTCAAATTTTATCTGGCTAGCCTTAAACTTCTGTCCTTTGATCTACTGGAACTGTTAAGTGCCTCTTTGCCTTGCAATTTCTTTAGAACAATGTTAGAACATATGAATTTGCCACTTGTCACTTAGGTTGTCTGATTCCAATTATAATTATATTGGTCCACTTGTAATTCAACAGCAAATTCTGGTGTCAGCTGTGTTCAGCTAATGACCGCACCTACAACTCTGACCTTCTGGATTTGAGTTTCACTCCAGAGACTTGAACACAGCGATCTTACCTAATTCTCCAGTTCTGTATGGAGCGACTACTGTGTTGTCAAGAATGCTATGGATAATGAAGCTGTGGCTGCTTGTGTCTCAGGAGAGACAAAGAGGAGCCTGGGGAATTGGCCCCAGTGTCTTGTCCAATATTTAACCCTCAATCAACCTAACTGATTATAGGGTCTTTGTCACATTGCTGTGCATGGGAGCTTGATGTGTTCAGTTTCACTAAATTGCAACAGTGAAGTTTAGTGCTGTTATTTAATTGCTATTAATGCAAAGGGAAAATACTGCAATTTTTTTGCATGTTAGTTGCACGCATTAACAAGAAGAAAACACCTTCAAAAGAAAAAGATTAAAAAGGGATTTCTGTCTTAGCCTTCCATGTTACGAACAGCAATCTGCCTTCTGTTGTGAATGCTGACTGCACCAAAAGGTTCAATGTTGTCCTAAAACTTGAGTGCACAAAGCAGTTGCCTTAAACAAGGCTTCTGTGTGGTCCTAGACATGTAGTTTCTTTAACTTGCCCCCATGGAAATCAATTTGACATTTTGCTGTTTTGTGAAAATACATGTAAGTCAAAATAATTATATAAAATTAAATTCTTACAACTTAAGAATCAAAGATATACCAGGCATTCTTCAATTATTGAACAGTTAATCCACATAAATTAGAATTTGTGAGGTGATTATTTTGTTTAAGCAGATTTCAGCTCCCAACTCTTCCTTGGGATTTTGTCAGAGTTGGGAGGTAATGTCAAAGTCAGTTGTGAGTATGATGTAGTTGGTGACAAAGAAAATTTACTTGGAAACTCCATCAGTGAGTATAATCAAGTTATTTAATTATGGGCCACATCAGTGCCCTTGGTGACTGAGAATGGGAGTGTTCGTCACAGGAATTGGGGGAGAAATGCATATATCTGAGTTGTAGGTCAGGTTGCAGAGAAGTGAATAACAAGCCATGGAGGGTTTAGAACACAAGGATGAGATTTTTAAATTACATAGAGGAAGTAAATTAAAATTAAAGGTGAAGTGTTTTCCATTGGACTATTTGAAATATTGTTCATGTATTAATGTTTAACAGTGCATGTAAAATGGCAATTTACTTGCAATTATTTTATTAATCTCTTGTCAGCCTGAGTATCAACATTTCAAATGTACTTCATGTACCATAAAGTACTTTCAGGCAATGAAGTCCTGAAAGACGCTATGGTTTTTTTTTCCCTGAAAATTCATGGATGCAGTTTCCTCAGAATTGCACATTAGAAACAGTGCTTCTCCCTATCAATGGTTCCATGCTCAGTCAGTCATTAAAATGTAGGAGTCATTTTTTTTCATTAGTATTCTAAGAGCTCAACCTCCCATGCAACAGGAATACTGCACTGGAAAGCAGCTGTGAAAATTTTGATCAGTGATTTTTTTTATATATATAAAGCATCACTTAAGGATAGCAGCAGCAGACTTCAAGTTAGATAGTTTTGTTTGTGGTGGCAAACCTGGTGAATAGACACAATTTTAGAAGTGATAAAAGCAGGAATAGACTACATTTAGCTCCTGGTGCAACCTCCTGCCATTCATTGAAATCATGGCTCTACACCTCTTGTCCATTTTACAAGTCCATCTCCATTTCACTTGATCCCTTCATGTCTTAAAATCTATTGATCTCAGCCTTGAGTATATTCAATGAGCATTCATGGCCCACTGAGATAATTCCAAAAATATGCAAACCTCTGGGTAAAGAAACTCCTCTTCTCAGTTCCTCCTCTTAAGACCCTGCTACCTTGTTCTAGCCAGATGAAACATTTTTACAAGCCAGATGAAACATCTATCCTTTCAATCATGCTCAGAATTTTATACTTCCCAGTAATTATAGACCAACTTTAGTCTATCCCCAATTCATCAAAGGAATCAATCAATCTACTAGTACCAAGGCAAGTGTCTCCATTGCAATGGAATGGTTTGATGGCTTCATTAAAATTTTGCAGAACCCTGCGATTCCTCAAGTCACCTAGGATCAGCTTGTGCATCTCTCTGTTGCAAACATTGAGAGTTAAACCAGACTGGCCTAGTAGTTAGCATGAGCCAATCCACATGGTGGCTTCTTTCTAGGATGAAGTTATGCATAAGGACAATGCTCCAATTGATGTGAATCTTCTACATCAGAATAATTGAGCTGTCATGGTAGTGCAGAAGTCTATCCTGATTAATGGTACAGAAAGAAGGGTAAAAGTGAAAATCAAAAGGTCACAGTAATCAGGAAGCATTTGCCCAATTTCCATTTTCAGTCCTCTTGTGCTTCAAGGAATGGGCAGTGTATTTTGACCAAGCAAACTAAATCCACCCCCCATTAATGTATTAAACAAAAATGACTTTGGTTAGTGATCTTTGATCATGAAATGGATATTGGATTTTCTGGCTATTGGATGATGAAATCATGAATGTGGGAGGAGATTTTGTAACAGTATAAATCTAGATTGTATGCAGGTAAATGTGGTTAGTCAAGATTCTAACTAAGAAAGGTACTGTATGTACTTAAATATGAGCTGTCAGATTTCAGAAAGGTAACTGCACCTTGGCACCCACTAGAGGAGCTTTGCTAGTGAACTCAATCAAAATCTCAGATGGGTCCCTCTGCAGAAGAAAATAATGGCTACCTAATGCTAAGCATCTCTCACAAATTCCTAGATTCATAAATCTGATGCTGATAAGTAGGCCAAGCAGCTACCAATCTCACCACTTTAGTATGGAGGCTGCAACAGTAAAACTTATGCATATTAAATGAGAGAAGTTAATAGCATCCAATTGGCAGAAATGGGAGATAAATGCACGTATAATGCAAAATGCAATAAAATTTAATTTTGGTGCATCTCATAGTATTCAAAAATGAGTGCTAAATGGAAAAGTGTTCAATAAAACAAGTGACTTGTGTGATGTTTGCAATGGGTACTTGGAAGAATTTGTCACCTTAACTCCCAACAAGTATATTCAACAAGGGATGACTTTCAGATATTTATGACATACTTTAGCCAAAGTGAGCCTGAGTTTCCTCATGCAGTGCATCTTTACATTGCTCTGCCAGCTAAGGTCCTGCAGAAGACTCATTCCTTTGGTCAAACTTAATTGAAACTAGTGAACAGATTGAAAGCAGAACTGGATTGCAGAAAGTATGCAATGGGATTCCCCAGATTTTAGTATAGGACTGCTACTGTGTTTGATGTTCATCATTGAATTGGGCCTGGGGAATAGGACATTATTTCCAGATTTGAAGATAGCAGAAAGTTTGTAAGTGTAGTAAACAGTGAGGTAGATAGTAATAGACATGCTGGTGGAACAGCTGGGCATATGGTAGATTAAATTCAATGCTGGAAATAGGTGATAAATTTCAGAGACAATATATGCTAGATGGTATGATCTTAGTGGGTGTAAGAGCTGAAGTGCTGGGGTTGAGGGAATTTTGTGAACAAATCTTTGAAGCAGATAGGACAATAACAAAGCAGTTTACTTAGCATATGGGATTCTGGGCTTGGTAAATAGAGGTATAAGGTACTGGAGCTGGGAAGTTTTTTTTTGTTCAAAAAATAAACTTTATTCATAATTTTAAAAAATATATAAAGAATAAACAGTGCAAAACCTTTACATTCATGGTCAATACATTCAGTAGTGTTAACTTATTTCTTTTAAAACCATAACACCATTTTGATATTTGAGAGGCTTCCCCACCTGATTCAGCCCCTCCATGTCCAGTAGCAGAAGAACACTAAACAGTGGTCCTTCCCCACCAAGCCCTTGCATTCACTGCACCAAGCTTCAGTGCATCCCTCAGCACGTACTCCTGCAGCCTGGAATGTGCCAGTCGGCAGCTTTCCCCCACGGACATCTCACTGTGCTGGGAGACCAACAAGTTTCAGGTGGACCAATGAGTATCTTTCACCAAGCTGATGATCTTCCAGCAGTAGTTGATGTACATCTGTGTGTGTGTGTGTGTGTCCCTGGGAACAGCCTGTAGATAAGAGTGTCCTCTGTTATGCAGCTGCTTGGGATGAACCATGACAAGGACCCTTGCATCTTTCTCCAATTCTCTTACCAAATCCACAGTCTGCAAAGAGATAGGCAACCACCTTGTCCTCAATAGTCGGTCCGAGGGCAGTGTGCATTGGCAGTGATTTTCTGACCGTGCAGAATGGATCTGACTGGGAGGGCCTCTCTCACCACCAACCAAGCGAGATCTTGGTGCTTGTTGGTGAGTTCTGGCGATGAGGCATTCTGCCAAATGGTTTGGACAGTCTGCTCAGGGAACCACCCTGCAGTAGCTATCGAGTCCTTGCCCCGCTGTATCTGCAGGACATTCCATGCTGACCACTGCCTGATGGATTTGTGGTCAAAGGTGTTTGGAAGAATTTTTCCACCAAGGACGGGTAGTGCAGCAACATCCAGCTGACTGGGATCTGGTGCAGCAATGGGGCCAGACGCATCCTTCGCAACACCAGGAACAGATAGAACCTCAGCATGTAGTGACACTTAGTGTCCACGTACTGTGCTTCTATGCACAACCTGATGCAGCCACACATAAAGGTAGTCATCAGGGTAAGGGTGACATTGGATACACTTTTGCCCCTGTTATCTAGGGACTTGTGCATTGTGGGCCATCGGACTCATTCCAACTTGGAACCGGAAGACGTCCCAGGTGATTTCCAAGGTGGAGAAGTAGGGAACGGGCCACATCTGTGCCAAGTACCGCAGCCCCAAGAGTACCTCACACCTGATAAATTATGCTGGGATTATAAAACACTTGTTCAGTGTCACATAGGAAATCTTGACAAGAGATTTTGGAGGGGGTACAGAAATTGAGCCTCATTTAAATCAGAATGGTGATATGCTCATTTTTGGGCCATTGTAATGCTGGTAGTGATCCTTGGGATAGGTGCTAGGAATTTAAACAGACTGGAGTGGATGGGAAACAATGGCATATAAAGAGAATCTGGAACACTCCTTTGCTAGGGTTCTCAGGATGGGTTTTTAATTTTTTTTTATATAACGTTCCAAATACTGTTATCCCTGAGATCCAGAGGCCTACCCCACTCATCACTGACATATTCTCTAAATAGATAACAGGTGTACAGCCTTGAATATATATATTTAAGTTCATGTCTATTTTAGATGTACTGGTGAGATCACACTTAATGGATTGGGATAAGGCTATCTGACTATTAAATTGAGGTGCTTAGAATCATCTTTTCATTTCCCTAAAATAGGCACAACTCATGTATGTATCCTAATGGCTGTACACTTAACAAAGAAGGGATTCCAGTTTGCAGGATCTGACAAATAACAACAGGCTACTTGCATATGCAAATTATCACGTGGTACACAAAGTAGTTTAAAGAAAAAGAGACTGCTAGTTCACCTGCATGTTAGCAACAAACCCCAATGGTTCATATACTCTTAGAACACCTGTACTGGGTGAATAGATGAAGTGCCACAGTTTATCTTAGCCAACAATGCCAGCAGAAGAAAATTAAAGCAATTTAGTTTTCAAATCACTCTGACATCAATTGCACCAGGCAAGGCATAGCTCTTTAAATCTGAAATCCCTCCTCCACTACTTGGCAACACGGAATCCAGTTTCCTGGTGACCAGAATTGTTGATGACTAAACATAAAGCAAATACAACATTTTGTCATTAATATACTGTATCATTGGAATATTCTTACCCAAATTTGAGCAGGGATATGGTCTAATTTCTGTTACTACTGGTGGAAAATTCTGAAACTCTAGATACCCAAGGCTAGTAGGACTTTTCACTCTCACATTTCTGTCAACTAACTTGCTAATCTACTTTGAAGGAAAAAAGTATGCGATTCTTAAGAATGTAGTACATAGCTGCATATATACCACAGCTTGCTGGAGATAATGGTTGTGGAAGTTTCGGGCTTAGATATTAGTGAGAAATACTAAAAAATTACCCCTGATTGGTGGAGTTGACTATATTACATGGTCATGTAAGCACATAATATTCTGCCTCCTTCTGACTTCAATGGAATGAATTTTAGAGTCAGAGTACAACTTGTTGATGTTATTATGTAGTGCTACTGACTCTGGATGAACTTCTAGGCAATGGTGTCATCAGCTTCTTCACTTATTTTCTGTCATGTTGAGTTCAACCTAGTGCTCTTCTGTACTGTGGGTCTTGAACTTATGCAATATTTTTCCAGCTTGAGCAAAAATGCTGTGATCCTTCCGTAATATTTGCATATTCTAAGGTAATTGAGACACAAAGTTACCCTTTAGCATAGTAAGAGATGGAAAAATAGAGCAGTAATAGGCCAACCGGCCCAAGTTCTGCTTTTCGATTAATTCATGAATAAATACTTAACCTAAACTTTCATCTTCCTGGCACCTGTTTATTCATTATAAAGTCAAATCATAAACAATAAGCTTAAAATATATTGGCAGAAAAATTGGTGGTTGAGGCAGGTACAATTATAATGTTTAAAAGACATTTGTACAGGTACACAGATAGGAAAGGTTTAGAGGGATATGGGCCAAACTAGGCAAATGGGATTAGCATACATAGGCATCTTCATCGGCATGGATGACTTCCATGCTGTATAACTCTATGAACCTATAAATTAACTCGCTAAGGCCACATGAACAGCATTCCCCAAACCTGTGACTTCTGCCAACAAGGAGGCCAAGGGGAGTAGCTCACGGGAACACCACCACTTGTATGTTCCCCACCAAGTTGCACACCTTGGAAATATATTGCTATTCTTTTATTCTCACTTGATCTAAATCCTGGAGTTCCTACCCAATAGTAAAAATGTCCAAACTATCTTTGTTTTCCATCTGATTTTAATAGTGAAAATAATGCAGAAAATAATTATCAATTTTCTTTCAATGTTTAAATAGATGAAATAAACACAAACCTTATAACTGGTCTCATGTTAAAAGGTTTACTTCCTGTAATGAAAGTTAAATCATAAATTATGAATTTTTACTCCTCTTCGGACTATATCTGTAGTTGTTGAATTATCCAGCAGATGTCAGCATGCACTCTTTGAATGGAATTAAGAGCAGGATCTGCAGTCACAGTCAATAGCTAAACCATGGTTTTTGAGGTACAGCACTTCATCTTTTGATTGGTCATTTTATAAGTTTCCAGACTCAATTTCAAGTTCAGCAATTTCAGATCATATTAACTAGCCTTATTTTTATGGAAAACAGCTATCGTTAATGCTTCTGCTATTCCCATTCTTACTTTCCCTAGACCTATTCATGTAGCCTTGCACCAGTATCACTTCTTTCACTTAAACTTTCCTGCCTGCTATGATCTTACACACCTTCACTTTTGTCCCTCGTCCTCCCCTCCTCACCCTCCACCCCACCTCCCCTACTCCTATTCCTGCCTCTGTGATTTCTTAAACTCTGGTACCTCTTTTTTTTGGTTATAAAGAAAGATCATTGAACTGAAGTGTTAACTCATTTTCCCTTTTCAGTTCTGCCTCAAATGAAAAGGACTTCCATTGCCTGTTAATATTTCACATCTCAGCATTCAGAGTATTTTGCTCGACGTCTACAGTTACTGCTGTAAAAAGCAGAGTTGGCAACTGCTTAGGAAGCTGATTTTACTGATGGACAAGGTAATTTTTACCAGCAAGGTGTATTTCATACATATGGCAAAGTAGCAGTATAAAAATAATCATTTAGAAAAGCATGACAATTTTCAAGAGGGATTAAACTATCGGGTTCAATGATAGCACTATTAAAATCAGCTGCTCTGTCCGCCTACCGCCTCTCTGTATCCCTCAATTACACATTTTACATGAATATGTCTTATTGACTCTTCAACCTATTCCTGCAATTCACCTCAATCATTATATTCGGTACCCTAAAGTAAAACTCTGAGAGAAAGTTGTGTAGTGTACTTGTATGTGATGTTTATTTCACTGAATTTGGAAACAAATTTTGGAAACAGAATGCAATGTCTAGCCACTGCTAAGGTAAGTGACCAAGGGCAAATTTCTATTCCTACTTTTCTTCTGTTTAACTTCTTTATTTTTGGTGAATTCAACCCTATCCAGACACAATAAATGTTCTTCCATTGGAAGGTTGAAACAGCAGTTCTTTACAGATGGGGTTAAAAGGGAGCAAATAACAGTAAATGTACTTATTATTGATGAAGACGGAGGAAAAATAATAGGTTTGTTCTGGAACTAACAGTTTTTATATTGCTTGTATTTCAAATAAAAATTCTAAACATATTTAAGTTTCCTTGGCATTGATCATCATGTTGCAAAAGTTCATTTAGAAATTAATAATAATATTATAGCTGTGTAAAAAGGTAACAAAAATGTATACATTTTTGCATTGAAAATCACTATATATTGTACTATGCCAGTAATAAATGTGGTAGGCTTATATATCATTATAGAGAAGCAATCTAAACCCTTACCCACTGTCAGAATCTGCAATAGATTAAACCTGTGGTTTTCATTCTCCAACATCATCCGTTTTTTTCTATTACAAATTACCATCACCATCTGCTCACCTGTGCTGTGTGCTTAATATGACAATCCATTCATACACTACGTCTCAGTAAAGCCTTCGCATTTCATGAAAGGGTTAGTGTACTATGTATATTATATAAAATAACAGATGGCCAAGAATGGATTACTGATGTGTATGTGATCCCTTGCTGGTTCTGGGTTTATACATGCAAGAGCGGCACACATATGCTGCCAGGCTAACATTGAAGTGCACTGTGATTCAGTCACTGCCATTTTTCTTCAGATAAAAGGGAAAATTCTCAAATGTTGTCATTAAGAAATAGGTTTTTTTTACCATGATGAGGAGTTTCTATTTCAGTTTGACAAAAAGCCAGTGAGGTCAGATGCTAATTTTCGTACTTGACCAGATAGGGTACAAAGGCTTTATTATCTGATGAGCTGTAAATAGAATTGAACCTTTCCAGTTATCTGCAAACATCTCTACTTCTGATCTAATGGTAAGATCATCATATAAGCAACTGAAGATGTTTGGGTTTAGGACAATGGTCTGTGGACTTCCGGGAGCATTGTCCTGGGGTTGGAATGATTGGCCTCAAGTAACCAGAATGGTCTTCCTTCATATGAGGTGTGACCTCCATCAAAAGAGGCTTTATGCCTTTGATTCTCTTGACCAATTTTATTAAGTCTCCTTGATTTCACATTTAGTCAAGCACTGCCTTGATGTTGAGGGTATGCACACAAATCTCTGGAATTTAACTCACTTATCCATACCTGGACCAAAGCCTATCATAAGGTTTAAAGGCAAGTGGTCCTGAGCTTTATAACACAAGTGACTCATAAATGCCATTTGATAGCACCGTTAATAACATCTTTATTCAATTTTCTGATGATTGAGGATAGACAGATGGGGTGATAATTAGCCAGACTGGATTTGTCCTATCTGAGGGTAGGGAATACCTGGGCAATTTTCTATATTGTTGGGTAGATAACAGTGTTACATAAGAACATAGGAAATAGAAGCAGGAGTAGGCTATCTGACCCTTTGAACCTGCTCTGCCACTCATTAAGATCTACCACAGTGCTATTTTCCAGCACTATCAACATATCTTTTGACTCCCTTATTATGCAGAATTCTAATAAACTCTGTTTTGAAAGAACACAATGACTGAGTCAAAATAATTTTAGAGATTTTCAAAGGTTTATCAACATTTGTGTGAAGAAATTGCTCCTCATCTCAGTCCTTAAACACCTACCCCTTATTCTCATACTCAGTCATAGACTCCTCAGCTAGGGGAAGCATCCTCCCTACATCTAGTCTCTTAAGCCCTTTAAGAATTTTTCAAGTTTTGACGAGATCTTCTCTCATTCTTCTAAGCATTATAAGAATGCAGTCCCAGTCTACTCAATCTCTCCTCATATGGCAAATCCATCATCCCTGGAACCAGTCCGCTGAAAAGCTAGCACATCCTTTCTTAGGCAGGGAAGCCAAAGCTGAAAACAATATTTTAGGAGCTATTTCACAAATGCCCTTTACAATTGCAATAACACTTCCTTTCTCCAGTAAACAAACACTCCTGTTATAGGGACTAATATACCACTTCCCCCCTAATCACCTGCATAATATCTTTCAGCAACGTGTATACAAGCAGACAGCTCCCTTTGAACATCAGCTCCATCCAATTGCTCATCATTTAACAAGTACTCTGCATCAAAATAGATGCCCTCACATTCTTCCCATTATAATTCACCTGCCATGTTCTCACCCACTCATTCATATCCCCCTGCAGTCCCATTACGTCCTCCTCCATAGATTCCAGCATTTTCCCTAATGCTGACATGAGGCCAGTAGATCAGTAGTTCCCTGTTTTCTCTCTCCCTTCTTTATGAAATATTAGGTTATATTTCCTGTTCTCCAATCCACAGGATCAATTCCAAAGTCTATATAATGCTGGAAGATGACAACCAGACCATCCACTATTTCTAAAGGTACCTCCCTTAAAACTTTGGGATGTAGCACATAGATTGTTGGATATTAAGTCCTTTCATCAGCTTTCAAGCTCATCAACAAATAAAAACAGAAAACGCTGGAAGTATTCAGCAGGTCAGGCTTCATCTATGGGAAGAGAAACAGAGTCAACGTTTCAGGTTGAAAACCCTTTGTCAGAACTGAAGTGAAATATTGACTCTATTTCTGCTCCCACTGGTGCGGCCTGACCTGCTGAGTAATTCCAGCATTTACTGCTTTTATTTGAAATTTTCAGGATCTTCAGCTTTTTTGATTTTCAAGTTCACTGCCTTCTCTAGTACTATTTTTTGACTAACAGATACTTCCTTCAATTTGTCATTCTCACTAGACCCTTGGCTCTAATACATCCTGCTGGTGTTACATCTTTTCTTGTGGGACAGACACAAACTAATTGTTTAATGCCTCTACCAGTCCCTTATTCCCCAACACAAGGTCTCTTGTCTCTGGCAGTAAGGAACCACAGCAAGGGACCCTATAAAAATTCTTACAGTTTGTTTTCATGTTTTTTGCTAATCTACTATTATATTATATCTTGCCTTTATCGGTTTCTTGGTCCTTTGCTGAGTTCTAAAGTGCTCCCAAACACAGGCCTACCTCTGTTTATGGGAAATTTATAAGTTTTTTCCTTTGATCTAGTCCTATCCTTAATTGCCCCTGTCTACCAAAAATGAATCACTTTTCCTTGTGGTTTCTGTGTTTTAAAGGAATACATTTGTTCTGCAAGTTATGCATTATTATTTTAAGACACAAACTGTTGATGTTGATCTGAGCTTGAAGTAACAAATATTTTAATTTTAGATAACAATCTATAAATTGCTTAATTACTTCCTAATGCAATAAAAACAGCACTATGTGTCCCTCTAATGCTGTTTTTAAAAGTTTCATCAATATTATGACCTTCATTTGTGAGGTTCTCAGAACAGTGTTGTCAAATTTCCCTGCATCTCTTTCAGTAAATGCTGATTCATTGATCTAACACAAGTTCCTGCAGCTGCTGGAACCGAGCCTAGTAGATGTAACTTTAAAGGGACACACAGGACAACTGCAGCTACTGGAGCATCTTGCTGCTTAACAAATGGATATGCAATAATGGAAAGCAGTGAAAAAATAATGTCCAGGAGGTCAGAGGAACCTGGACAAGCCACTGAAAAACATTACCTGGCGAAGGCATGTTTATTGTGCATGGAGACTACCAGGACCTCTCAGGAATTACAGCCGGGACGTTCCTGGCAGATTATCAGTGAGGTCTCTGTAAGGAGTAATACTATATAATTGCATTCTATGAATGTTTGCAATACAGGCAATGTTCGCAATAATCCACTGTAGATGGAGTCTTCTTTCCTTGAGTACAGAGCTTAAGTGACCACTCCAGTGCAGCACTGTGTAGCAAACTGTGAGATGTGGCAGAGATCAGTCCCAGCAAATTGGAATGATCTTGATATTAGAAGACTGAAAGTGACTGTGACTTTGTCCTCCAATTATGAAGAAACTGAAATGTGCTTGTGAGCTTATATATATTTGTATGCATATATATATATATATGTGTGTGTGTGTGTGTGTGTGTGTGTGTGTGTGTGTGTGTGTGTGTGTGTGTGTGTGTGTGTGTGTGAGGCTGCAGGAGGTCATGGATCTCATTGGAGGTGAAGAATGCAGTTTCATTGTTGGCCCCTTATTGTCACATGGTTTCAGGAGAAGCAAGGTAAAAACTGGTTGTTCAATGAGTAAATAAGAGCTGTCAGTCTTCAAACCATCATGGTTGAAAATGACGATTAATTCGGCTGCTGCAGTTGGTTAATGTCATTTGAGAGAGATTTTGCCAGATAAAAGTTGCTAGAGCAAATGAAAATCCTGCCAAAAAGTCAATGGCAAGTATTTGCTGATGGGTGCAAAGACATGAAGGAATGTGTGCAATATTGCTCTCCTCTGGGTAAAGCATATTTTCAACTGCACAGCATCAACTTGTCAGAATAGTGCAAAGCAATTTCTCAGCCAACATTTTCTCTGCTTAGCTCACTGTCTCTCCTTAATTTATTTAATACAATCAGTAACTTTTTATAGTACCTCAAAAAGTTAGAAAGATTGGTTTCTTCATAGGACAAATAAGATCATAATTTGGCACCAGTGTAATCTGGCTTTTATTTCTTGAGGGATTTGTCTTGAAAGTTACATTAAAGATAGATTATACTGTGACCTCAGATTATAGAACAGATTATAGCTGTTATGTTTTTTATCAAAGTTCAAGAAAAGGTCTTTTTTGAGGAGTATTAAGGCTGGAATTACCTTGGATCTGCTACAGCCCTCTACTCTGTTACTAAGCATCATGAAAACCCTATTTGCGATAACAATGGCAGTCACATTTATATATCAAAAATATCACAAGGTGAAGCAACCTCAAGGAAATATCTAGTCCAAGGTCTTGACATGATTCTGAGTAGAAGTTTAATCCAAACATCATTCTAATTAATAATCTTGGCAAAACTGCTCATTTTAATCAACCAAAATCAAATGATCAGTTATTACCTAACTAATATTGGATAAGATTTTCTCAGCTCAGCAACGTCATAAGCAGAGCAGAAAAATTTGTTTGCAATTTTGCAATTGTGATCAAAAGAAATCTTCTTGCTATGTTTGCAAATTGGGTGACAGTTACCAGTTAGATTTACTTCCATAAGTCTCATTTATTTATAATTCCAAAGATCTGGCAACCAACAGAGTTAATACCCCCACATTTGATGCCAATGCAATCATAATATTGTTTTATATATCTCCTCGAAAACAGTTTGGTTACCAGACTCTAAGGGTTCCCTTTCCCTGAGGCTATTGGTCTAAGACCATCAACTGGAATTCAGGTTCCAGCCATGTTTAAATTACCGCCCAGCTCTTTGTAGGTCTGAATTCATGCACAGAATCAGAGTTCTCTCCCAACAGGTACACATGCAAATGGTTAAAGATCTGGAAGAGAACAATTACCGCTCACTAAGCATATAAATATAGATTATAATTGTATAAAAGGCACCTGACTAATTTCAGCAGCATTAGCCCGAGGTTAGCCAAAATAAATTTAAATTCCATGTAGTATTTGAGCCAAATGATGTCAACCATCCACTCTAGAAAGGTTGTCCTTCACACCAGAGCTTCATATGAATGTGATTTTAGATTAACACTGCAAGTGTGATATCGGTGCAAAGTGGTAGTTTATTTGCACCAAAGCTAAATTTAAAAATCCGTTGGCTCTTTTCACCTCTTAGTATCAATGTCCTAACATAACTTGTGGCCAAAATCCATCAACCTACCATCTGTAAATTTGAGGTCATCCAAAATTCTGCTGCTCAAGTTCTGACTCACCTTTCACTCATCATCTTTGTGCTTGCTGACTTACATTGGCTCCGAGTTAAGCAACTCCTCAATTTTATTATTTTCTGATTTGATTTCGGATCATTCCATGGATTGACCCATCCATAGCTCTAGAATTTCTGAAATGCCATATGAATAAACTATTCAATTCTATTGAATAAAAGTGGGATTTCACTTAATTGTGCAGCAACATTTTTAATACTTCGATTTGTTGAGACACCATGTACCTACATTTTTTTGCTTATATTTAAAAACAAACGGAGGCCAATGTTGCAGAGCCATTTATAGTAATTAAAATTATGCAAATGCAAATATGAAGTGTGATCCACTTTATCCAAATCCTTCCATGAACTTACTCTTTCCTTTCAGTAATCTCCTTCATCCCTACAATCCTCTGAGAAGTCTACACTCCTTCAATTCTGGTATTCCTTTTCATCCCCAGATTTAATCACTACACCATTTTTTGACAGGCCTTTGGTTCCAAAGGCCCTATTCTGGAATTCCTACCTTTTACCCCTCAGTACCTCTACCTCTCTTTCTTCCTTCAAAGTCAAAATCAAAGTCAAAGTCTTTCAAAACCGAAAACTTACTTGCAGCAGCATCACAGTTACATAGCATCAGATAAGCAGCATTCACAAGAAAAACATAAATTATACACAATTTTTACAAGAAAGAACACAATTAAAACAAAGAAAACAATGTCCACTATAGTGCAAAGTGGTCATAATGTTGCTTTCCTGAGATGGGTTGTGCAGGTTGGTCCAAGAACTGAATGGTTGAAGGGAAATAGCTGCTCTTGAACCTGGTTGTGCGGGACTTCAGGTTTCGGTAGCTCCTGCCTGATGGTAGCTGTGAGAAGATGGCATGGCCCAGATGCTGGAGATCTTTGATGATAGGTGTTGCTTACTTGAGGCAGTGCCTCATGTAGATACTATCGATGGTGGGGAGGGATGTGCCCATGATGTATTGGGTTGAGTCTACTACTCTCTGCAGCTTCTTATGTTCCTGCGCATTCAAATTGCCGTACTAGACCATGATGCAACCAGACAGGATACTTTCAACAGTACATCTGTCAAAGTTTGTGAGAATATTCGGCAACATGCCAAATGTCTTTAATCTTCTAAGAAAGTAAAGAAGCTGGTGCACCTACTTTGTGATTGCAAAACATACCACTTTGACCAAGGAATTGGTCATCTGTCCTAACATCTCTTTACTTGGCTCTGTGTCAAATTTTGTTCAGTAATGTTTATTTGAAGTGCCTTCAGGGGCAGTTTGCAATATTGAAGATATTCCATTAGTACAAAACATTATTGATAAATGAGAACCAAGTGACTGGACCTATGGATATCACACCATTCGGGTTTTCCTTGTACCTTGTGTGGGTCTGTTATAAACTAACTGATTGAGATTGATTGCAATGAATTTTGAACAGTTCTGTTGTTATATGATATACTGTAAATACCAGGGCTGACAGAAAGCAAATTAGAAGGATGTTGATCTAATACCATTTTACAATTATAATGTTCTTCAGTGCACACCAGGAACCTCGAATACATTCAATGCAGCTACGATTTCACACCTAATTGGCTGACAATTTTGAAATGTCATCAATGTATGATCAAAATAAACAGGCATTATATTTACAGGTAAAAATACTGGTAGAGAAAAAAATGATTTGTTGTCACATTAATCTTTGTGTTCAGTTTTCCTTTATTCTTTTAACCTGTTCTTTATAGCTGGAGGCACTGGTCAGAGGCAATCTGGAAATAGACATTACAAAAAATACTTCAGTGTGATTGTGAAGCTATAACTTATTTACACTATTATATAAGCATTGCATTTATAGTGTTCTGTAACATTATTGATGAAGGAATTTCATGCATAATGTTTACTCTAATCTTACTGCTAAGTGGTAATGCACAGAAAAATCAGATGAACCAGATCTTAGGATTTAAGTGTACAAAAGGTATGTATGTAGGTAGAAATTAGTATATCTCTTTGGAAAGTTTAAACACAATACACGTTAACACAATCAAACAAGTGAAATATCCTGAAACAATTCAACTGAATAGATTTGCACTTGGAGATGATTGATTTTTCCCAAATTCCTGAACTTGAAAATGTTGTGTCCTGAGCTCTTCTGAGAATTGTGATGCCCTTGTTTCTGAGTTCAATTTGGTACTTCAACCTCACTTGAGCCTGGAAAATGAATGCTGACAGGTTATTCAAGCATCAGGATAAAACCAAACACATTTTTATTTACACCTCTAAAGTAACTTGAGTTATTTTTTATCTGTGGATGGTGGAATATTAACATAAATTGTTATTATGTTCACTTTCCATCCAGTATCATTGAGTTGCATTCAAAATCAGGGTCTTTCCTCTCCATACTCCAAGATTGCTGAGGCTGGATAGATTACTGAAAATAACCCTATAATACTATGAGGTATAGATGTCCACACTGTTTGTTTGTTAATCTGCACAGCAGCACAAAATGATTTGACTGAACAAGAATTTAAATTCTATATGTGGAATATTGACAGAATATTCCCACCTAGTGTTTGCTTTACAAATACTATCACATTCTGGCATATGAAAATTTTCCATATGACCCTCAATATTATTACCTCAATTTACAGACTGTGTTACACATTCATGAAAGGCAAAAAAATGGTGAATTACAAAGATCATTATCAGTTCTTTATCAACAAAGCTTCTTAGTAATCAAGGAATCATGAAATCTTGGGAGACCTTTAATGGTAGTTGAAAAACCTTTGTATGGCATAAGTAGGAAAGCCAATTAAATGCATCATTGAGGAATTAAAACATGCTGCACACATGAACACCACAACGGGTGCAGCAAGCATAGTAATGGTATTATTGGATCTGCAGCTGTTGTATTGTATCTAAGAAATACTAGCCCTCAGAGATTACAAAATGGCAGTTAACTGCCTTGGACTATTGTAATCTACAAGATTATACCATTAATCATTCATGTCACTTGGGTATCTGGAATGAAAAGCTGCCTTTTTCATGGCTGCAATGGCTTTAAAAACAGAGTCGGGGGATTTTAGCTCATTAAAACAAAATCTGAAACAAAATATGTAACTTGTGCAATGAAAGCCTTGCTTTGGTTCATACCACTCTGTCTACTTTGCAGCATTTGCTTATTCAGTGTATACACAATTAATCTTGATTATCCTCTATCACTCATCTGAAATGTGGCTTCAATGAGTAGAAATCATTCTTTTTCAATAGTAGTCTAAATCCCTCCCCATTATACAGTTGGAAAGCGAACACATTCTTATCAAGTTGCCCCTCATCACTGTGCAGCTGAATTTAAAAAAAGCTTGAAGTTCACTCCTCACAATTAGTGTAACAAAGTGTACCTTATAGGAAGGGGAAATCATCTGAGGCTTTGCATGATATTTAACACTGTTAGATTTGAGATTGTACTGCTGTAAATAAATGTCTGCTACTTGCAAATTTAAAGGTATGGATGAAACAAATGCAAAATTGATGTTTTCTTCTCTTATGTTCTCTATTGGCCCTTTGCAACTTTACTTCACAAAAAACAGAAGCCATTCAGTCCTTCATTTTTGATTGATCTGCAACATGATCATGATTTGAATGTGGAACAGCACCTGATACAAGGGTTCATATTGTTGGTTTTCCCCTGAACAAAGACAAAATAAAGATAAATTACATGATAAAGCTAATCAGTTCCTTTTCCTTCTTTCATCAATCTAAAATATGAATTTAACTATGAAAGTTATTCTTGTTCAGAACAATTACAATACCCCCAATATCACTTTTATATATGTGCTATTCTAAACCCTGAGTAAACAAGTTATTTATCATTTCTTAATTTTCTTTTGGTTTACTTATTGTAAATGTTTATTGAACATACCTCTAATCCTCCTGTGATTCTAATCAGATCCTACTTCATTAGCAGAATATTACATCATGGGGATCACGATGGACCAGAGTTTGCAATGGGTCAGGTATCTAAACACCATATTTACAATAACTGGACAAAGACAGGGAATCTGGAATGAGTGACTCAATCCTGACCCTTTAAGCCACTTATTTGTATGAAGTTAAAATCTGAACCTTATTTCAAATAACATTTAAATCTTATTTGCATGAGGTTCAAATTAGAAATATGACTCTTTGTCTGGATTAGCAGTCTTAACGCCAATAGCAAAGAAGCTTGATAGCATCCTGAACATAGTACTTTGCTTGACAGTTTCCCCTGTTAGTGGTTCAATAGCTACCTGTTCCACCAACATACTGTTGCAACAGTATTTACAATCCATGAGATTCATGGTCCCAATTTAACAAAATTATTTTAACACTACCTTTCTCTTTAATCATAGATTCCTGGAGTCATAGGGTTTTGCAGCACGGAAACAGGCCTTTTGGACCAATTTGTCCATGCTCACCAAGATGCCCATCTAAGCTAGTCCCATTTGCCTGTGTTTGGCCCATATCCCTCTAAACCTTTCCTATTCATGTACCTGTTCAAATGGCTTTTAAATGTTGCTCTTGTACCTGGCTCAACCACATCCTCTGGCAGCTTGTTCCATATACGCACCACCCTCTGCATGAAGAAGTTGCCCTTCGGGTCCCTTTTAAATCCTTTCCCTCTCACCTCAAACCTTTGCCCTCTAGTTCTTGATTCCCTTTCCCTGGGAAAAAAAATTATGTGATATTTATGCCCGTCATGATTTTATACACCTCTATAAGGTCACCCCTCTGTCTCCTATACTCCAAGGAATAAAGTCCCAGCCTACCCAAAGTCTTATGTGATCAAGAAGTGGATGGCCAAAGTCTTTTTCCCAGGGTAGGGAAGTCTAAAATTAGAGGACATAGGTCTAAGGTGAGAGGGGAAAGACTTAAAGGGGGTCTAAGGGGCAAGTTTTTCACACAGAGGGTGGTGGGTATATGGAACAAACTGCCAGAGGAAGCTGTAGAAGCAGATACAATTGCAACATTTAAAAGACATTTAGAAAGGTACATGAACAATAAAGATTTAGAGGGAAATGGGTGAACACAGGCAAATGGGACTAGCTCAGGTAGGCACCTTAAGATAAGATAAGAAAAGAAATCTTTATTAGTCACATGTACATCGAAACACACAGTGTAGAGTATTCTGGGGGCAGCCCGCCAGTGTTGCCACTCTTCCAGCGCCAATGTAGCATGGCCACAACTTCCTAACCCATACATCTTTGGAATGTGGGAGGAAACTGGCGAACCCGGAGGAAACCCACGCAGTCATGGGGAGAATGTACAAACTCCTTACAGACAGTGGCCGGAATTGAACCCGGGTCGCTGGTGCTGTGATAGCGTTACTGTAACTGCTACACTACCATTGGTCAGCATGGACGAGTTAGGATGAAGGGCCTGTTTCTGTGCTGTGTAACTCTATGACTCTGTGAATCAATGAATTGTGTGCGTGTCTGTTTGTCCATGCACTTGTGTGTGTGTGTGTGTGTGTGTGTGTGTGTGTGCGCACGCACGCGCGCGCGTATGTGTGTGCGTGTGTGCGCGTGCACGCATGCACATATGTGTTTGAGTGTGTCTATGAACATGAGATAGAGAAATCATGATAGAGTGTTTAAACAGAGAGCATGTAAGAGTGCTACTGTGTATGAAAGTCATAGAGAGATTAAAGGAGAGAAGATGGGTGTGAATGAGAAAGCATTTAGATTACACACCTATTCTAGCCTTTGATTTACACTCTATAAACTTTAAAAAGTGATTATGTGGTATTGCCAGGCATGATGAAGAGAGAGGAGAATAAGAAGAAGTCTTTCTTCATTTAATTGTACTTCAAATTTCAAAAGCACACCAGTTAATTTTGTAGACAGCTAATTGTCTCACTTGTGGTTTGCTGACAATAAGAAAAGGTCAATGCTAATCATGTACATCTGTGAGAAAGAGAATCTGGTTTCTGATGCCTATGAGATGGGGACAGAGAGAGATAATCATAGGAAGTCAATCAGGAAATTTCTTTCCTCAGGGTAACTTTTTTTCTTTTTAGAAATTTGAAATTTGAAAGCAAAAGAATGGTACGGCAAGAATTTGCTGTAGCAAAAGCACTGATGACATCAGTCTTCCCTGTTATCACTGGGTATGGCTTTTACCATCTGCACTTACGTAGTTAAACATGGAAATCTGGAAGCTGCTGTCAGTGACGCTCTAGTCCTTCACAGGCTGTGCTGATGCAATCTTCACAAATGGAATTCGTAAACAAATCATTGTTAAGACTTGAATTTAAACTGATTACTCAGTGCATTAAATGCCAATGAAAAATCAGGAATAATTGATGTCTAGAACTTGGGTTTCTCCTATTTCTGGTGCACCAAAGCATCATTGTGCTTAATGCTAATATCTGTTTGGTTGACATTGGCTAAAAAGATGTTTGAAATTATGTTGGGATGTTTTATTCCCGGAAACATGCACTAAAACGTTGCCTAAAAGATTCATTCTGGATTACACTCAGTTGGACACAGCCTTTGACAATCCGCTCTGTGCCTATTGTTGGATTCGGCTGTTTTAAGTAGTTTTTTCACATGTATAGTGCTTAATACACCTCAAGTGGCTGCACAAGGAATGGCTGCTTACTAGCTTATTGGTTCGTCCATCAGGTGAATATGTGTTTTTTCATTGGTTGGTTTGGCCACAAGTATCTAATAGGTTTCCTGATTGGACTATTGTTAGCTAAGGAGTACCTCTAATCTCAGGTATAAAAGATATCATTTTTTGTTAATCACTCTCTTGGTCTCCTCTCCACCCTGGCCTGAGCTCATCTTTAGTTCCTTTTGTCTCGGCTCATCTCCTAGTAGTAAAGCTAGTGCCATGTGCTCTGTGACTGTTTCTTTGTTTTAAAGTTTTCCAATAAAACTTTGTGAAGCACCAAGTTGTTTTCAATTCATTCCTGGGCTCCTGAAAGAACCTGCAGATTCGAAAATAACCGGATCCCACACCACTGAGAACACACTCCCCAAAGACAAGGCAGACAGTCACAGCACAGACTATGGTTATTACAGAGGAGAGAAAGGCTGAGGGGGAACAGGAAGGCGGCCCTAGATTGAGTGAAAGAGGCATGGACATTCTCATCAGTGGGACAAAAGCCAGGAGAGAGATCCTATGTAACTTTGGGGTCAGGAGATTAAGGACACCATAAACAAAGCCTGGCGAGAGGACGGGGCTACAATTTACATGATCCAGCTGTAAGCGTAAATTGTCAATGGCCCATTGCACAATTAAAATTCAGGTACTTTCGACCAAAAACTGCCTGGGTGAGCTGCAGACCTCTGTAAGCAGTTGTAATAAGCCATTTCAGTATTTGAGTCAGGGATCCATTTGTTGATGCCTTATAATAAATGCAGCAGGGCAGAATGTGAGGGATTATTAAAAGTCACCTCAGCTCCCCAAATGACTTCAGATGTTGCTGGTAACCATTGCTGTGTGGAAACAGTTCATTTTGGGGGTTATAATTTTGCAGGATCCTTACATGAAGCATAAGGTTCTGTCTCATGGCTCTCAAGTTCTGGGTCTCCTTGCTGGTCTTCCTCCAGCATAGGCTATTGCTTCAGCAAATGCCTTCATTTCCAACCTTGAGATGGAAAGGTCATTGATGAAGCAGCTGAAGGTTATCAGTAAGTGGTTCCCTTGCCAATATTTGACCTGATGCCATGAATTCACAAGATCTGGAGCTAGTCTGTTGAATTCTTAGAGTATGGAAACATGGGTAAGTCAATTTAATAAATTGCACACTAACTTTCTTACTGCAGTCATAAAACATGGCTGGAAATATTATGATGTGTTAGATGTGAACAGTGTAATGAACAGGAATGGGTCGTGATCTAAAGAAAATTTTGATGAAAGGGCATCAATCTGAAACATTAACTATATTTCTCTCTCCAAAGATGTTGCCTGGTCTGCTGAATGCTTTTCAGTACTTTCTGGTTTTATTTCAGATTTCTAGCAACCATAGTATGTTGCTTTTGTAAAAAGAATCACTTAGTAACCTGATTGATTTCCAGGTTACACTGCTTCTTTTGTAATAACAAAAAAAATGGAAAATGCTGGAAGCACACAGCAGGTCAGGCAGCATCTAGAACACTACAGCACAGTACAGGCCCTTCGGCCCACAATGTTGTGCCGACATTATATCTTGTTCTAAGATCTATCTAACCCTTCCTCCCACATTGCCCCCTATTTGCAGCGTCTGAGCAAAGAGAAACAGAGTTACTGTTTTCTGTTTAAAGCCCTTCATCAGAACGTTCTTTAAGTGCAGCAGCATTTCACCTTATTCACTTCAGCAGCAGTCCAGACATTAAAGTTGTGACATGCATGGACTTTGTGCAACCCCATTGATTTAAATTTCATAATAAAATGTATTTTAATATCCCTGAAGTCCACTCTGTAGGTAAATATGTCAAACAAATTGGTTTGGTTGCAAGGAGAACTAACAGTATATTGTATATATTGGCTACCAATTTTGTAATTTAACTTCCACATAACATCCAGATCTCTCACTTGGCTTTATGTGGGACATGTTAATATAAACAAGTAAGGCAGAACCTGAGGGTTCAGAGCACAACAATGACCAGATAAATGTTGATAATGTTTATAAGGATTTGTGCTATCAGTAGATGAGTCTACTTGCTGTGCATATGGATTCATAAATTTCCCCTATATTTAATATTAAAGCATACAGAGCTTTGACTGCATTACAGAGTATGATACTATTACAAAATTGTTGACGAATCCCTGATCAAAACTGAGTGCACATGATTCAACTAAAGGATTAATCTGCTTATGCAGTTTTAGTCATGAATGTTCTAAGAATTGAACAAGATTAAGCCAGACATTAGAAATGAATTAGTTCCTAAAAATGAAGGGAAATATAAGTACTGGAAAACAGAAAGGAAGTAGGATAGACTTTTTTAGTCATTGTTTATATACACAGTCACATTAGTGATCTCAGTTTGCCATGTGATCAAGGGCTAGAAATGTTATCTTTGGAGACAAAATTAATTACATGAGTAGCCAGTCCAAGCTCCCAGCAGTTTGGCTACAGAAACTGGGCAATAAAAAAGACAAAAGCAGCTTTTGAGAGGTAAAGTTGTCAAACTACATGTACAGGACTTAATTGGCTTTAAGACTTGTTTTACGGCCAAGTTATTCACTTGAAGCAGGTGTTTTTTTTAAAACAAAATCAGGAACAGAGTATAATCACAACAAGATGCCCAAAGTGAAAGGATTGTAAAGTGGACAAGATTTAGACTTGAAATAGTGTATTTTCTAGCCATTTATTCAAAATTGTAAGCAGGCCACTATTGGCACAAAGGTTTCAGTGAAATGTAATGCTCGTCATATCTTGAACTGTGAAAACCAACCCGCAGCAAAATAAATATAGGTTTTCTCCTTCCAGTGTGGGTTGTGTCCAGGGGTAGCAGTTTGAGCTAAATTATGCCGTGTACCTACTGGTGGTTACAGGTCTATTGTTGGTCATGGTGGCAGAATTAAAGATGAAAGAAAAAATAAGATTTGCAAATATAAAGTATCATTACCTCAGAATACCCTAAAGTGGGTTATAGAAAATGAAGTAGAGTATGGAGTCATTCGGGACAGAAGCAGGCTTTTTTTGCCCATCGAGTTTGTACCGACCATCAGGGCTCTCAGTGACAGGAATCCCATTTTATTCTCCCTAACTTTTCATCAACTCCCCCCAGATTCCAGCACTACCACAACATTCTCCTGCAATCTATGGGCAATTTACATTGGCCTATTAACCCTCATGATTTTTGCATGTGGGAAGAAACTGGAGCACCCAGAGGAAACCCATACTGTCAAAGGGAGAATATTCAACCTCTATAGCGACAGTTACGGAGGTCAAGATTGAACCAGGGTTATTGGATCGATGAGGCACCAACTGTACTAGTTGAAGACTTAATAGACCGCAGCTGCTAGAATCTGGAGCAACGAACAATTTGCATTATCCCATTATCACCTTCTTATCAGATGACAGCTTCGGTAGCCCTTTGTGTTCCTGCTCATCTCCCTTCAGCAGCTGTCCCCTCCCCCTGCCTCACTCCACCTGCCTCTTAGTTTTCCTCTCTCTTTGTCTGCCTCCATCTATCATCTACCTGCCACTGTCTCCGACTCCACTATGCTCCCCTCCCATACCTGGCACAACCTGCCAGTCATCTTACGCCATTCCTCAGTCCACCAATCACTTTGGACTCCTGTCTCACCGCTCCCCTTCTCCTCTTTATACTCCCCTCTCCACTCTTAATCTTGATGCAGGGTTTTGACACCAAAATGTCAACAATTCCTTTCCTCCCACAGTTGCTGATTGACACGCTGAGTTCATCCAGCAGATTGTTTGTACTGGCTGCACCATTGTAAACTGGGGTTGAAGATGAAGCCATTGACCTTGAAGAATCTGGTGTTTGTGGGCCAGGTCCAAACAGGGAGGTTGAGTAGACTCGCTGCCTTGCAGCTCCAGTAACCCGGATTCAATCCTGATCTCTGGTGCTATTGGCGTGGAGTTTGCACTTTCCCTATGACAGCATGGGTTTCCTCTGGGCAATCTGGTTACTGCTCACATGCAAAAGACATGGAGATTAGTAGGGATCAGAGGATTTTGGATCAGGGATAACTGTGGAATTGGAGTGGAAGAGGTTATTGATCTTGGAAATTGTGTGACATGGGATGATTCTTTAATTTTCATCTTTCAGAATATGAGTGTTGCTAGCAAGGTCAACATTCCTTGGCTGCTCCTCGTTGCCCTTGCAAACATGGTAGTGAAGGGTCTCAATCCAAAACATCGACTGTCTATTTCCCTCCATAGATAAGAGATAGGATTTCTTTATTAGTCACACGTACATCGAAACACACAGCGAAATGCATCCTTTGCATAGTGTTGCCCAACCTGCTGAGTTCCTCCAGCGCTTTGTGTGTCGCTCCAGTTTCCAGCGTCTGCAGTCTCTCTAGTGTCTCCAAAGATGGTAGTGATCTGCCTTCTTGAACTGCTGCAGTCCTTCTGGTGATAATACTCCCTGGATTTAGACAGAGTGACAATGAAAAAATGGTGATACATTTCTCAGTCAGGATGGCCTGAAACTTTGAAGGGAACCTAAAGTGGTAATAGGAATTCTACTCCTGTAACTTATGGACCTTCTCCTTCTTGGTGGAAAAAGTCAGGAATTTGAGAGATACAGTCAGAATAGCTTTGGTGAGTTATTGCACTGCATTTTGTAGATGGTATAACAGGCAGCAGTGATGGCAGAAAAAGTAAATGTCAAGTGGTGGATTGAGTAACAATCAAACCGACTAGTGTGGAGTTTCTTCAATATTATTGGAACTGGATTCATCCAAGCACTTGGAGAATATTCATTTGGACTCTTACCTTGTAATTTTTGAGTCTCTTGCCACAGGATACTCAACGTCTGAATAATAAACCCTGGATGCTGATGATAGTAATGTCATTGAGTGTCAAGGGAAGGTTGTTAGACACCACGTTATTGGAAATGGCCATTGCCTGGAACTTGAATGGTTGTATACTACTTGCCACTTTATCAGTCCGTGCCTGAAAATTGTCTCTGTCTTGCTGCTTGCAGATATGTGCTGCCTCACTTTCTGAGGAGCTGTTAAGGAAACATCTCCACCTCTGTCCATATGCTGGAGGGAAGGCCATTGATAAATCAGCTGAAGATGGTTATGACTAAGACACTATATGAAAAACTCCTCAGCATTGTCCTGGGGCTGAGATGGTTGGCTTTCCACAACTTGTCTGAATGCTAAATGTTATTCTCTTATGTGTCAATGGGGATTGTTTTTCTCATTTACTTCATTGATAGCAATGAAGTATATGATATGCTGTAAACTTTTGAACTATTTCAACTGATCAGTTGAGTCACTAAATTGAGAGATGCAATTATCACTGGCAGGTGGGTTGTATTATCATTTATATCTTAAATTAAATGCTTCTTCATCTCTTTCCTAATATTTTAACCATAACCAGTATAACCTATATTGTACTGCATCTTTGTAAATTTCAACTACTTCCTAGACCACATTTTCCCTTCATAATGAGATTGTTTGCTTTGTGCCAATTAATGCCAAGCTACATTTTAGGTTTCAATGGCAATTAACATGGTTGATCTGAAACCATTGCTCTCCCTCTGCCCACAGGAGATGTCTAGCATGGCAATAAAGCATTTTCTGCATTTATGTCAGATATTCAACATCTGCAGTATTTTACATTTTTGTTTCATTTCATTTTAGTCCCTTAAAAACAGAAGAGAAGTGAAATCTTTAACTATCAACTTGTGCTTGATATGTCTAGAGAAGAAATGTTAATGAAATGCCTATTCCATTACCAGATGCCATTTATTAATACGTATAAAAAATAGAAATTTCACAATAGAAAGAACATATATAAAGTTTTGACACTGATATTTATTTTAAAATAAATATTTAAATATTTATAATTCACCTTATCACTTCTTTTCTAATCACTTTTTGCGGCAGTTTTAGAAAAATCTTACATTATCCAAATGAACACATTCTAAAGAAGCAAGAGGAAGTGACAACTAGCCCACTCAATCAACCCAGCCAGGACCAAAGCCAAGTGTTGGTCAAGCTCCACTCCTAAATACTTTTTGGGCTGATGTGGGTTGTTGACAACATAGTGTTTGACATTCAAGATGTGGGCCAAGTCTAAGTCAGATGGAAATTATTTGTAACTGCCTGTGATTCCATAGCTGACTGACAAAATTAGTGGAACTGACTTAATGTGTCTGGCTTGGAAGAGCTACTGAGCCAAATAATTTGTGGGAGTTAAACTAAGGATAGTTGAGCTGCTGTCATTAGGATGATGTGAGAATGCTGTGGTTGAGGCACCAATATGCAGAGACAGGAATTTCCTCACAGCAGGGTGAACAAGATATCTTCAGAGAAGTGTATCACAATTTTCAAAATAAGACACAACTGTTTACCTGTACCTTATACAATTTCAGCCCTTTACTTCAGTTATTGTCCATGTTTCCTCATGCTATTGCAAGTATAAGCTTGAAGGAGCCATCAGATGTAGTTTAAACAATGAAGCAACAATGATAGAACAAATTGCCAACTGAGGTCACTGAGAACTAGTCCACTGAATATTGTTTCACAGACAATTAGATGTGTTTCTGGAGAGGAAAGATATTGTAAGTTGAACACAAAACAAGAGGGTTCTGTCATGCCATTGCTATTTTAACCACATAGCAAGAGTACTAATGGTGTGGTTCCTTCTCTGAGATATTGCACTTTCGAAGTTGATTTGGATGCTGACTATCAACTACCCAGTTACACTACTCGTACATTAATCACATTTTTTATTCTCATCAATAATAATGCTAACAAGGATTGTTTTGGGGATCCCTGTCAAAGTGTATGATGAATCTAAATTGGTAAATTGGTAAAACACACACAAAATGCTGGAGGAAATCAACAGGCCAGGCAGCTTCTATGGAGGGAAATAAACAGTTGACGTTTTGGGTCCAGACCCTTCATCAGGACTGGGAAGGAAGAGGGCAGAAGCCAGAATAAGAAGGTTGGGGGAGGGGGAGAAGCACAAGCTGGCAGGTAATAGGTGAGTACAGGTGAGAGGGGGAAGGTCGGTGGGGGAGGGAGGGGTGATGAAAGGGAGTGATGTGAGAAGCTGAGGGGTAATCTACCTCTCAGATAGAGAAGCAAAGGGCTGAAGAGGAAGGAATCTGCATGGAGAGAACAGCAGACCATGGAATAAAGGGAAGGAGGTGGGGAATAGATGGGCAGGGCATGAGGGCAGGGAGGGGAAGGAGAAGGGGTGAGACGGGTGCCACAGGAATAAAGGAAAATAAAGAGGGGGAAAGAAGCAGAAAGAGGAGGGGAAGAGCTGGGGGGTGGGGTGGGGGGTTACCGGAAGTTAGAGAAATTGATGTTGAAGCCATCAGATTGGAGACTTCCAAGGTGGAATATGAGGTGTTGCTCCTCCAACCTGCATCTGGCCTCAACGTGGCAGTGGAGGAGGCTGTAGATAGACATGTCACTCTGGGAATGGGATGTAGAATTGAAGTGGCTGGCCACTGGGACATCCTGGCTGTCACGGTGGATGCAGCGAAGGTGGTTGACAAAACGGTGACCCAATCTGCGTTTGGTCTCACCAGTGTAGAGGAAGCAGCACTGGGAGCACTGGATGCAATAAATGACATCCTCATATTCATAGGTGAAACAATGCCTCACCTGGAAGGACTGTCTAGGGCCCCGAATGGTGGTGAGGGAGGATCTGTAGGGACAGATGTAACACTTTGCACAGTGGCAGGGATATGTGCTGGGAGTGTTATCAGTGGTGAGGTAAATTAGTTTATTATTGTTACATGTACTGAAGTACAGTGAAAAACTTTGTATTGCATGCCATTCGAACAGATCATTTTATCACATCAGTACATTGAGGTAGTACAAGGGATAAACAAATATAAAATGCAAAATATAGTGTTACAGTTACAACAAAAGTGCAGTGCAGTGCAGGCAGACAATAATGTGCAAGGCCATGGCAAGGTAGGTTGTGGGGTTAAGAGTCCATCTGATTATATGAGGGGAGCATTCAATAGTCTTATAACAGCAGGATAGAAGCTGCCCTTGAACCTGGTTGTACTTGCTCTCAAGCTTTTGTATCTTCTATCCGATGGGAGGGGAGAGAAGAGAGAATGTCCGGGATGGGTGGGGTCTTTTATTATGTTGGCTGCTTTATCAAGGCAGCAAGAAGTGTAGACAGAGTCCATGGAGGGGAGGCTGGTTTTCATGATGTGCTGAGCTGTGTCCACAACTCTCTGCAGATTCTTGCAGTCTCGGGCAGAGCAGTTGACATACCAACCCATGATGAAACTAGTGTATTTATAGCTGAACCCCAAGATATGTAAATGTGCATCAAGATGCCATATTGTTAGCAACATTCAAGAGGTATTCTTTATAAAGGAATTGCAATGTCCAGGTCTGTTTTGGATATTCAATTTAGGTGCTTCAATTAGCAAGTTTAGAGTTACAGGGTCATACAGCACAGAAACAGGCTCTTTGGCCTTCCCAGTCCATGGCAACCATCAAGTACCCATCTATACTAATCCCATTTACCAGCATTTTCTCCATGATCTATACCCATCTGATTTTACAAAACAATGACTGTTTAGAAGACAGTAAAACAGCCACCATGATATTACCCACTTCTCTATCTTTTTTACTCATCTTTAAATGATCCCTTTTATATGTTTTACAAAAAAGCTAAAGAAAAACCTTTCATTTTTCCTTGAAACCACAAGAGACTGCAGATACTGGAATCTGGAGCAACAAACAATGTGCTGGAGGAACTCACTGGGTCAGACAGCATCATGAGTCCTGATGCAGGGTTTTGACCCGAAGCATCAAGAATTCCTTTCCTCCTACAGATACTGCTTGATCCTTTGAGTTCTTTTAGCACTTTGTTTGTTGCTCTTTCATTTTTCCTTGTTGTCTTCTTGCAAAATGTTTTTCTTTTTCTTGCATTTTCATTGCAAATTTTCTATTATGGACATTAAAATCTTTCCTTAAATGTTTTCTTTTTTTCCTGTAAGAAAGGTAAAGGACATTAACAGAGTGGATTGAAGCAGGTGATGCACTGGCTACATTATGGATCCTCATTTCAGGTGTTGCATCAATAATTTGTAGAGGATAAGTCTTTCTTTCTTATGACAAAACAGTAGGAGGCCATTTGGCCCATCACATCCATGCCAGATCCTAGCAGATCAATCGCAAGAGTTCTAAGAATCCTCCACATCCCGAGAGTGGTGAGGCGGCAGTGCTAACTCTTGTACCATTGTGCCAGCCAGTAATACTGTGTCCCTATCTTGTCCCAAAATCATTAAAGCATCTATTTTCTCTCTTCATTGGACTTTTATTCCTGTGCATTTCCAGCAGGAAACACGGGGAAGTAGTCAGGAGATAAATATTGACATACCTTCTCTCCCTGAATTGAGGAGAACAAAGATAAGTTGTAATATTTCTTTGGTGGTGTGCTTCAGATTAGATCGTTTTGTCCCATATGGATAAATTTATTGAGCTATATGGGAAACTACCCATTGGGGGAGCCCCAACTCCATCTACTTTAATAATGTCACCAATGAATTCCTTTATTCCTTAACTCCATCAGCATGTGGATTTTGTACCTATTTAACTTAGTAGTAGATTTGGAATTCATCTTCATAACACCACATAAACAATTTGAGGAAACAGAGAGGTAATTAAATTCCACAATATTCAACATCCACCTTCATGTTATATTCTTTTTCTCTAGGAATACATCTAGTTGTTTGTCAATCCACACTTTCTGTTCAGTTGGCAATTCATCTATAACTCCACTAATCTGGCTGCAGATGTTCCTTGCTTATTGCTAATTAGTTAATATATTTTAAGTTCAGTTCTCAAACTTTTTTTGTATGTGTTCAGTGTAACTATCATGCTGAGAATTCATTTTGGGGAAGGGTGATGTGGCTCTCCCTTTAAACGTGCCAAAATTATCAGGCATTGTTTTGTACTCAGGCAACGATTTAAATTGTACCAACCATTTTTTGCTGGTTGCCTTCACTGACAGAACATTTCTCTTCAATTATATTGGTCTTCTCTGCAACTATACTTCAGTTTTTGACTCCTGAATCAAGGCTTCATTTAATTTTATATTATATTCTCTTCTTTTCACCCCCGTGGTGTTTTGGCTCCCCATAGTTGCCACCACTTATCATGTTGCTGAACAAATCCCAACACACACCCACACATATTGACTGTCTTTGACAGCTTTCATCTAAGCCAATCATATATACCATATGCAGCCTTACCCTTAGATTTAACAGTTTAATAACAATCTATAACTTTCCTTTCCAGGTGCCATAATATCCAACCAGTAACCTACAAGTTTAAGAAGGAGCAATGAAAAACAAGATCAGCAGTATGCCATTCACAGTTGACTTATATCTTAACTACATCTACCTGTCTAGTTACTGTAGCCTTGACTAATGAAAATTTAACAATTGATTGACCTTCTAGTGCCGTGATGGCACGGTAGCGTAGCAGTTAGCACGAAGCTATTACAGCGCCAGTGATCAGGGGTCGATTCCTGTCGCTGTCTGTAAGGAGTTTGTACGTTCTCCCGTGTCTGCGTGGGTTTCCAACGGGTGCTCTGGTTTCCTCCCACATTCCAAAGACATATGGGTAGGTTAATTTGGGGTTTAAAATGGGGGGGGCGCACACTCGTTGGGCCGGAAGGGCCTGTTACCACGCTGTAAATAAAAATAAAATTAAAAAAATATATTAAAATTTTGAAAAATTTAAATTTTTTTTAAAATTTAAAAATTCTTAGAAGAATGTTCTAGATTTCCATTATGTGTGATGAATTAAATTTGAAAATCATCCCTTTATTAGAGTTGTAAAGTCATAGAGTTATACAGCACATAAACAGTCCCTTCTGCCCAACTTGTCCATGCTGACGGAAGTGCCTACCTGAGCTAGTCCCATTTGCCTGCATTTATCCCATATCCCTCTAAGCCTTTCCTATTCATTTACCTGTCCAAATGTCTTTTAAATGTTATAATTGTACCCACCTCTACCACTTCCTCTGGCAGCTTGTTCCACATACCCATCACCATCTGTATGAAAAACTTGCCCCTCATGCCCCTTTTATATCTTTCCCCTCTCATCTTAAAACTATGCCCTCTAATTTTACACTTTCCTGCCCTGGGAAAAAGACTTTGACCATCCACCTTATCTATGCCCCTCTTGATTTTATAAATCTCTATAAGGTCACCCCTCAGCCTCCTTCACTCCAGGCAAAACAGTCCCAACCTATCCAGTCTCTCCTTATAGTTTAAGCCCTCCAGTCCCGGAAACATCAGTGTGAATTTTCTCTTCACCCTCACTAGCTTAATCACATCCTTCCTATAGCATGTCTTATCACCAAGTTTATAAATACAGAGAAAATCTGGGATCACAGCATAAGATAAGGAGTTTATACCATTAGCCACATTTTACAAATTTAAATGTTCCAGTTATCCCCAGCTCAGTCTCTTACCTCTTGGCCAATTCTTTAATAAACAGCTTGTCTCCAATTCCATGCACTCTTAATTAGAACTTTGCTAAATGTCTTCAGGAATTCACATAAGCAACATCTCTTATTAACCCCCATGCTTGTTACATCCTTGAAGTATTCAACTGGTTGTCTGAAACGTGCCTTATCCTTTATCAGTTCACACCAGCTCTCAATCACTTGGTAATGTTTGCCCAAAAGTTCTGATATTCTTTCCCTTACAATGGAGTCTTGTAATTTCCCCATAATTAAAGTTAGATTAATTGGCCCATATTTTCTTTGTCTACTTTTTATATGCATCTTAGAAATTGAAATGATATTAGTAATCTTGGAATCCTAGGGCAGAATTCCTGAATCATGAGGGTTCTCTCGTTGGGACAGATCTTGCTGGATCTTGTCAGCTGACTGACTGCCTGGAGTTGTTGGCAAGGATCATTGCCTGCCAAACTCACCTGGTCAAGAGGCACAGACTCAATCAATGTTGATAACCATCTGCACCAATGAGTGACCTTCAGATACTTTAAAAACTATTCCAATTGAAGCAGATAGTTTAAAAATTAAATATATTAACATTCTTATAACAAGAATAGTTAATTATAAAAAAACATAAAAATTAGAAATAATTAATTCATTAAGATAACCTTAAATAAGTTTTCTTTGCCTCTTAAACAGCAGTTGTGCTATTCACATTGAAATCAATAGGGGTTTCCAACTTTATGCCATCTCTGACCTTGTGTAGGATCACAGAGGTGGTTGCCCAGTGTTATGTTGAGGAATCCCAATGGAGTTTACTGACAAATGTAGTGCCATCTGCCACTCAGTAAGTTTCAGACGTCGATGTTTGGCAGAGCATGCGCAGAGGTCTGAGATTTATCACAGTCCTAGCATGATTCCCACATTATTACAACTGATGCAATAACCAAGAAGACCACCGACACTGAGCATAGAGAGGGTAGATGGCAGGAACCATTTCCTCATGGCAGAAATTTCTAAAACTAGAGGGCATAGATTCAGGATAAGGGGTCAAGGGTTTATAGGGGATCTGAGGAAGAACTTTTTCACCCTGAGTGTGGTTGGAATCTGGTATGCACTGTCTGAGTGGATAGTGAAGGCAGTTCCTCTCACAACACTTATAATGTGTCCAGAATGACAACACATAGAAGGCTATGGACCAAGTATTGGTAAATGGGATTAGTATAGTTAGGTACTCGATGGTTGCTGTGGATGTTGTGGGCCGAAGTGATTGTTTCTTCACTGTATGGTGCTATGAGTCAATGACCCCATAACCAATTTCTAGTATAATTCACAGACTTGCACTTGACATTGTGATGGCAAATCTGGACATTTGAATTTAAAACACGTGCTAAATCAGTGTAATGTTATTACAGCACCAGTGACTTGGGTTCAATTCCCGCCACTGTCTGTAAGGAGTTTGTATGTTCTCCCTGTGTCTGCGTGGGTTTCCTCCGGGTGCTCCGGTTTCCTCCCACATTCCAACGATGTACAGGTTAGGAGTTGTGGGCATGCTATGTTGACACTGGAAGAGTGGCGACACTTGCGGGCTGCCCCCAGCACATTCTCAGAAATGCAAAAAGACGGATTTCACTGTGCATTTCGATGTACATGTGACTAATAAATATTTTTAAAAATGGCAAAATATCATACCAAATGCAGGCAAACGCTGTTTTTCTGATGACCAAGGCAATAAAAGCCCTGTTTTCGTCCTTACATTTTATAATTTCTTCCTCACTTTCCACACTGCTGACTCATGCTTGTCTATAATTCCATGATCCTGGACATCAGTGACGTAGGTGTTCTTCATCTATGAGCTTTGGCAGTGAAAATTAGAAGGCCCTTCAGCCACAGGTGGCATCACCAATAAATCATGTCTGCACCTGACGTCTGCAGTTCAATGCTTTTCAGCAGGAAATGATCAAAAGCTTTCCTTTATCCAGCTAAAGGTGCTGAAAGTATTTGTTTTGGACAACCGTTGCCTAGGCTGAGACTGTAAAACCAGAACATGTTTCCATATTTCTCTTGATAGACATTTAAAGCTTCCCCTTTACTGGGATTATATTTTCAAGGCCCTTCAGAGGGAACTTGAAGTGCCTGGGGTCTGAAACTGAAAAATGTGACTCTAGTATTCTGTGTGTTTTTCTGAAGCTGGGCTTGAGGCACATTGTCAGGGCAGAGCACACAGGAAGCTTTATTCTGCAACTAACCACTATATCTCAGCTGCAGTGATTGATCTTGACAATGTGTGTTAAAAATACCACATGTTCCAATCCCTGGTGCTAACAGACTTCACCTCGATCTCCACAAAGCAAAAGCTTGAAAAAAGACAGATCATTAACACTCACCTAGTCGGCACAAAAAAATGCATCCTGCCTTATGAGTTAGGTATGAGTGCAAGCACGAGATTGTTATGATTTGCTCTAATATATGAGCAATATTACAACATTGTACTGTAGTGCTATGGCTGCCAAAAGCTCATTATCAGAATTTGGGTGCATGCTCCCTGAGGCTTTTAACATTTTTGTTTGATGGCTAGAAATCTCACAGTCCAAAAATGCATTCCTGGCTGGTGAAGCCCTGATTCAAGAGCACGATTTTGTAAAATTATCCCTATAATTTAACCAGAGCCCAAGATTAACTGAGAGTAGGTGATCAGATAATGAATAGGTTTCCCTTCTCGTTGCTAAACAGTTCTAATTTTTTTTGAAGACTTCTGAAGTATTCATTCCCTTTGATTGCATTTAAACAATATTATAATATTGTATTACAAAGCAATGGGGGTATCAGAGCAATATATAAAAAATGAATGAGAATATTGATTTAAAGACAATGAAAAAATAGAGCCAGTTAATTTACTGCAGAGAATTGAAAAAATAGTAAAAGAGGAAAGAAGATAAAGGGAAAATATAAAGAAAAGAATGAATGCTAACTAGATTTTGTTTCACTTAATAATCAAGGTTGGGAATTTGACATAATTATGGCTACATTGTAGGAGCCAACATGTTCTGTGCCGGAATAGAGGGCAGGGAGTTGATTAAAGCAATAGCTTTGTGCTTTAATCATCCCCAGCGCAGAAGGTAATGACTTCTGCAATGTTGCCAATAATGGTTTGATTTTTTTAAAGAATGTATTCTTTAGTATGTAATTTATTTTTTAAATTGAGAAATCCAGATGGAAGGCCAGGACTCCTGGTGCAGTCCACAGTCAATATTGAAAATGGTAAAGAGGTGATGACACAATTCTGTGATCTCAGTGTGAAATTATCTCGGCAGAGAGTTCAATACAGAGAAAGAACTACAGAGCTATATCTATATCTCCCATTCCCTGTTCCCAACAAATGTGGCCCCCAATCAGGGTATAGGATCACTTATTAAAAAACAAAGTAAAACAATTAGTAAACCTGACAGCTCTCATTTAGTGACATGATGATAAGTAGATAAAATATAAGAAACAGGAAGAGCGGTCTAATCTGATGATTGGCCTTGTCCACTTTCCTGTATGATCCTTCAGATCCTTGATTGTCCTGTAATCCAAAGACTGGCTTTTAACATCATAAATTTTATGCAAGGAAGAGAAAATTGATGGCAAGCGAGGACTGATGGGAACCCAATTAATTTGCCATCTCCATCTTGGACCCATGGAGTTAACTAGTGAACTTTTAATTTACAGGAATCAGTTTCCTGAAACGAGAAGGGGCCCAGATTAATGCTGCAATGGGACCCCTGCATAAATTTCATAAAAAACCTCCGAAGTTCTTTTGGATGAGTTGTACCTGTCCTTTGCAGACTCAGACAGGTGTTTCCATATCTTACAAAACATTTTCATTGGTTCTTTCCCAAGAGAATGGTCACTATTTTGGGCAACAGTCTGTGTCTTGGGGAATCTACAGGAACAGACAAGATTCCCCTGGCTCCACGGAGCAACTGGGGTTTATGTCGGCCTCAGCTCCTAATTACCATGCCAACCTGCACCTCCTACCCATGCCAGCAACCTGTAGGATGTACGGATTTTGAATGCCAACAGTCCAACGGATCTTCAGTCTTCAGACATGAGGAATAGACAATTTGAGACATAAGATATCTGAAGCCTGAAGCTGAACTTCATTCATAAGAACATGAGAATGCAAGGAGAAGAAGCAGGAGAAGACCACATGAGCCCTTGATCCTGTTCCGCCATTCTGTAAGATCATCACATGGTAGTGTAGCAGTTAGCGTCATGCTTTACAGCGCCAGTGACCCGGGTTCAATTCTGGCTGCTGTCCGTAAGGAGTTTGTACGTTCTCCCCGTGTCTGTGTGGGTTTCCTCCGGATGCTCCGGTTTCCTCCCACATTCCAAAGACGTAGGGGTTAGGAAGTTGTGGGCACTGGAAGCCTGGCGACACTTGTGGGTTGCCCCCAGAACACTCTATGCAAAAGATGCATTTCACTGTGTGTTTCGATGTACATGTGACTAATAAAGATATCTTATCTTATCTTAATCGGATCTTGGCATCAACTACACTTTCCTACCTGCTTCTATTGCCTTTGACTCTCCTATAAATCAATTATTAGTCAATTTAGATTTAAAAATATTCAATGATTCAGCCTCCACAGCTCTCCAAAGGTTCCTGACCCTCACTGGAATTGTGTCTGGCTTGCAGCACTAATAATTTTAGGTCCCAATGTAAGATTATCTTGCTTTGTAAGTTATTTAAGGGGAAAAGGAATTGTTTGTGATTAATAATCATCCACCAATCATTTGAATTCTAATAATTTTAATTCAGGTAGCAGTATCCCTGGTGGTGCTCTCTGTAAATTGGGGTAGATCTTCTGCTGCCACAAGGCCTTCCTACCCCTGGGTCTTCCAGGGCAATCCCGATCACAACCATCCATTGAGATATTGGTGCCCAGTGAAGCACATGGTGCTGACAGAATGACTTCAACAGCCGGTGATCAAGGCTCACTGTTAAAGATATCGCTGCTATTGAATGATTATGAATGTCTTCAAAATCATCCAAAATCACTTGTGAACTGTTGCAAATAATGTTATGGAAGTAAAATTCTGAAAAAAATTAAAAGACTGAAACACACACAGATGAAGACACAGACACAGACACACAGACGGACACACACACACACACACACACACACACACACACACACACACACACACACACACACACACACACACACACACACACACACACACACACACACGCACAAAATATTAAATTAAGTAGAGACCTCCACTTGCAGCTGACTTCTCTTTTTAATTTCAATGCATCGCAACAATTGGGTCCAGGTCTAACTTGGTGCAGGCTCAGTTCATCTGAGAGCAGGGCTGCATATGGAACGTGCTGCTGTGCCACTGGAGTCCATGAGGTGTTGACTTGTGTAGCACTATGTCAGGACTGGCACTTTAAGTGGAATGCCAAATAACCTGGTGACAGGCTTATCTGCTGGCAGACATGAGCACAACTCTACAGAAGATCTGCCCCATTGTTTTATATGAGCATTACCCTGGTGATCTATATTTTTTTCAGCATCTTGGTGTTAGCGGCAAAGTCAGCATTTACTACCCATCCTTAATTGACCTTGATGGTGGTGAGCTACCTTCTTGAGTTGTTGCAGTTCTTTGCTGAAGGTGCTCCCAGAGTGCTGTTGGGAAGGTCACCAGGATTTACAGCTAATAAAGGATCGAGATATATTTCCAAGTCAGGATGGTGTGACACTTGGTGGGGAATCTGCAGTAGGTGGTTTTTCCATGTGTTTAAAGCCTTGTTTTTCTTGATGGTAAAGAATACAGGTCTTGAGGGTGGCCTAAGTGAGTAACTGCAGTGCATTCCATTGATGATACTCACTGCAGTTGGTGGAGGATAGATAGATAGATATTTATAAGTCACATGTACATTGAAACACACAGTGAAATACATCTTTTTGCGTTACTGAAAATGTGCTGGGGGCAGCCTGCAAGTGTTGCTACTCTTCTGGTGCCAACATAGTATGCCCACACCTTCCTAACTTGCACGTCTTTGGACATGCAGACACAGGGAGAATGTACAAGCTCCTTACAGACAGCGGTGGGAATTGAACCAGGGTCGCTGGCCCTGTAATAGCGTTACAAATGAATGAAATGAATGTTTAGGGTGATTAATGGGGTACCAATCAAGGGGGCCATTTAGTCATGGATAATTCCAAATTTCAAGCATTGTTAGAGCTGCGTTCATCCAGGCAAGTGGAGAGTATACATCACACTTGTGTCTTTCTGATGGTAGAAAGGATTTGGATGGCAGGATATGAATCATTCAGCACAGGATGCCCAGACTTTGACCTGCTCTTTGAGCCGTATTATTTATGTGGCTGCTTGGTTGAGTTTAAGGTGAGAGGAAGAAAGTTTAGAGGGAATTTGAGGGGAATTTCTTTCACATAGATGATAGCTAAAGTCTGGAATGTGCTGCTTGAAGAGTTGGTGGAGGCTGAGACTCTCAGAACATCGAGACAAGTACTTGAATCACAAAGGCATAGAAGGCTGCAGGCCTAATGGAGGTGAATGGGATTAGTGTAGATAGGTAGAATGGGTGGAGTGAAGGGCCTATTTCTGGGTTGTATGACTCTATGGCTCTATTTGTAGTAATTGGTGACCCCCAGGATGTTGGTGGTGGAGTTCTCAGCAATGGTAATGCCATTGAATATCTAGGGCAGGTAGTTAGATGTTCTCTTGATGGAGAATATGATGCATTATTGTTAACTTTATTTCCAAGATGCATGTTGCTGTTGTGTTCCTTATGACCAACATGATTCTGATTGCTGTGAATAAGTCTAGGTAGGTTCTGAGATTAAGTAGAGTGTATTTTCTGTTGTTTGGGAACATTCTTCATAGCTTAGCAGTGCTTGTAAATCCATAGCTCCTTTTCATAAAGGTTATCAGAACTAACAAGAAATAATTATCTTTTTTAAAAAATCTTCTTGACATAAAATTTTGAATGCTGCTTTGAAGAAAATCTTGAAGTGTGTTGCCTAAGTTATGGGAAATGCTTCTCGAAACTCTATATGAAGACATAAATAACATAGACATGGAGTAAAAATGCTCAAAGGATTTTCAACCAGTAATTATTTTAATAGCAGTTAACGTTCTGCTAATAGACCCTGTGACGCAATCTTATTTGAAAAATTTTCCATTAATTCATAGAATTTAAAGTAAAATAGCAACTAAATTAAACATCTTAGAGCCACAATAGATTTCTTTAACTAACAACTTGTGTGGATAACATTTTGTTGGCGCTTTCATACTCATTACATTAGCCTCGAGAGGTATTTGGCAAAAAACAAAACAGAAGCCATGTTGGGTTTGCTCCAGCTAATCAATCATGGGAAAGTAATCGTGCATTATTAGCACTGTGTGAAATTTCCTGAATTCACTGTTATGAATCTGAAAAAAAAACTAATATGGAAACAGCTGTATGGTTTTTTGCAACCTGATTTTCTTCATGAATGTATATATCCATCTTTCTGCTCCCATAATCATATATTTCACTGCAGAATGTCTGTAAAATACAATCATCAGCTGTTATTAACAGTTGGAGGTGATCCACTTTTTACTCCAAGGTAGCATTTTGTTTTAACTCTTTGGGTTCCGAATCATTTTCCTGTAGCTCCAAGCAGCAACTCATTGCTAAACAGTGCCTGGAAAAATTATGCAATGTAATGTAGTTTCTGCATTGGATGTGGCCAAAAGCTTCTCATGTATGCAAAGAACTTTGAAGAAGATGCTGGCCATAGTAAAGAGAGTGAAAGCACCAACAAAATGTTCTCCACACAAGTTGTTGGTTAAGGAAATATATTGTGGCTCTCAGAAGTTTAATTTAGTTATTGCTTTTAAACTTTAATTTCTATGAATTGATAGAATTTTTTTCCAAATAAGATTGTCTCTCAGACTATTATTAACAGAATAGATTCAACAGAAAGAAAGATAATATTTTTTAAAAGAGGCGTTGTTGAGGTTTATATTTGTTTTTATCTCTGCACCTTCCACCCACCCACCTGTCCACTGTTTACTTGTATTTATTAGTGCAATTACACAATCATGCACATTTCACAATTTTCTCATCCAGATACTCATTCTTCACATGTGGAGCGTGGATAATGAGGCTGATTTTTATTTTCAGCAGGAGCAGAAAGCTGTTGGTAGCAGTTCACAGCTTTGCCTGCCTTTCGACTCAGCTGAAGACATGGTCCTCAGTTTTGCTTCTCTTCTGAAAGATGGTACACTTCACAGAGCTGCGCTGAGGAGCCAGCATAGATTATAGAGTGGCTGGCAATGAAGGAACTTTGTTTCTCCTTCCCTTGATTTTTGAATCAAAATAAGATTAGGAAAAATTGACTGAATCCCAATTGTAAGGGAATTTTTAAAACAGTTAATTACAATGAATATGAGCTTGGTTGGAAGATTCAGAAGTAGGCTGAATATTGATTCTGAAATGCATGACTTTATCTATGTGGCAAGCCTAGAAAAAGTTGTTGTTCCTGGAGCAGTGAACATTAAAGGGAAATTTAGAAGAGGCATTCATAGTCATGATGGTCTCAAATACGCTTGAACTTCCTTCTCAGTTGCTAACATCATCTACCTGAGCCACAAGCGTTGGTTTCTGTATCACAGAAAATAAATCCATGCCTTTCCTGATGGTAGAACTGATCCATAACATGTAAAGAGTGAAGCTATGAAAATTATAGAGCTCCATCCTTGTATTTCTGTGGCATTATTATTCATACTGGCATTTGATACCCCCCGTACCTCACATACAGTGTGGCACAATAGTTTCTTCTGATTCCTTCCAAAATGACTGCAGGAGCATCTGCCCTAACAGTTGGGTGTTGCTACCATATCGAATGTGGCAAAACAACATGCCATCCTTCATGGGGGAATGGAAATTTTAACCAAATGTAAAAGCAATTGAAAAACAAATTTCAGCTTCTGGCACAAGCATTCAGTTGTGCAAAAAAAAATCCTTATGGCTCTTCTATTGGGCCTTTATTATGCTTGTCCCTTTAAGGTCAAGAGGCAAACTCTAACTTTTTTATGGCTGCTCACAGCTGAGTTTCAGAACAAGTTAAAATGTTGTCCTCTTCCTTCCTAAAAAAAAGCCAATGCAGCACTCTACATAAAGGCTTCTTGAACAATAGTAACAGAAAATCAGCACTGTACAGGTTCAGTAGCCAACCAAAAGCAAAGTTATGGAGTGTTTAAAAAGCATGGGGAGCTTGTGGGCTGTAGGGTAGCAAGAGATGACAGAGCAGTGAGAATGGTAGCTGAAGAGAGGTGGTACTGGACACAAGTGATACAAAGGTGCACTATAAAGGACAAGGAATCCAATGTTTAAAAGAGGTTTCAAGACCATCACATATACTTAATTCCTGTTTGAGTCTCCCTCCATGATTGAAAATACAAAGACTGCAGATACTGGAAGTCTGAAATAAAAAAACGAAAATGCTGTTGATGTGCTTCATCAGAACCAAGGGTATTTGACCTGAAATGTTGAGACTTTCCACAGATGCTGTCCGATCTTGAGAGTATTTCTAACATTTTCCATTTTTTTTATTCCCACCATGACTGGTTTACCTTGGTGGCTAATGCCAATGGCTGTGCTCTGAAATCCATTCCCTTTCTGGCTTTGTCTGCTGCTTACAAGCTGCCTTTAATATTTGCTTATCTGATCGTGCAGTTGGGAGGACCCATTGAACCACATCTGATCCAAATTTAAAGAACACAAATAAACCCACTTCTGTTCCTCTTCTCCTGTCTTTGGTTGCCCAGATCCCTGACCTCTGACCTCTCTCCTGAACTCTACTTTTTCTCTGGACTCTTACCTGTGCCTGGCTTTTCTCAGGCCCCGTTTCCTTCCTCATCAGAATTTGATCTCTTGTGGTCTCTCTTTCCTGGGTGTCTGATCTCCCCTGGATTCTGATTTCAATTTTTGATGCTTGTCAATCTTTCCTAGCCACCATCTTCCTCTAGCCACAGATCTCCTTGGACTATGATCCATCAGATTGGGCCCCACACTCGTACATGCCTGAGTGATAGTCTGACAACAAACATGGCTCAAGCTTTTTCTCCAAGCCCTTGCTGACATGATAGAAATGGGGTCTGATGCCCAATATCAAGGGTATCTAGGCCTCAACATTTGGGTATGGTAATTATTCTATGCCCCTATTATATTCTTCAATTTTTATCCCTTTGCCTCTATATATACAAAAAAAACTATTATGTATTCCCTTTAATGCAATAACTCAGCATTTTTGGACTTACATTAAATTCAGTTATTGTCAAGTGAAAATTAAACCATCCAGTTCAGGGCATTTTGGTCTATCAGTTTGATATGGAGCTCCACGCCTAATTATAAATACAAGCATAAGGATTGGATCCTGTTGGTTTACTGAAAGAGATGGTGACATTTATTAGAACACTATCATTTCACCTCTGGGACTTGGCTTTTAGTCCAAATCAAACAGATGGGATCAAAGACTCCTTTTTCTAGTTGCTGTTAAGGGTCCTAAGTGAAAAATGAGTTTGGACAGTGCCTTTCCATTTCCCAGTAGTGGCAAGACCACAACACAATCTGCTCGTAAATTAGCACTATTTGGCCAATCTAACCTGGAGAGGCCATAAGGACAGATGGTGTGGGAAATGGAAATGTCACACATGTGTAGTCAGAGATGTTTTTCTTAGGTTGGGGGGTTAAGACTTACTGTTGAGCTGCACTGAGGAAGCCCTCCATTAAATCTAACCTGTGGGCAAAAGCTGATTAAAATTTGTCTGCTGCTTTCGCTTGTAACAATGAAAAAAATAAATAATTGATTTCCCAGCACTGCATTCTCTCATCTTGATAAGCATAATAAAATTCACTTCAAATCCAATTAAAGAATGGTATTCATAAAGAAAATTGTTTATTAATCTTTTTATTACCTCAAACCTTTTGCTAATGCTGTATTTGACTTCATAATTAAACTTCCTGCTGGGAATTTTACTTGAGTTGTCATAGTTGTTTGTTCATCATTTCACTTTTTATGGTTACCTGCCCTGCTGGTGGCGGTTTGGAGGTGAAAAAGGTGGTTATTGGAAAATAGCGATGAGCAGATTGAATATGGAGAAAATGTAATTAATTAAAGTATTGAAATAACAGAGCCATAAATTAAGGAATGTTAATGGTGATATAGCATTTGAACAATGTCTTGTGATCTACACAGAGTGAATGCTGGAAACTGTAGTTTAGGTTTACATCTCCCAGACCCAGAGAAATCCAGGTGATCAAACTTGTTTTAAACCTGCAGTGGTCAGCTGTTATAGGCCTAAGCTTGCAAACTGGCAGCTGTGGTGATTACTTTAATGGTACATGACTGGAAATTCATTATGCCTTCAGTGAACGATCATTTTCCTGTTTGTTCAATATCTCTCCTGAATTTTGCCTAAGTCTTTCAATGGGTCTAAATCTTGGAACTTCCTCCCCAGTAGAACTGTGGACTCCTTGATGCTATGCTCAGTCAAATGTTGCCTTGATATCAAGGGCAGTATTATGTGTCGACCAAGGTTATGATGAAACCTGGATGCAAGTAATCCTGGTACTGAGGTTATTGGTATTGGTATTGGTTTATTATGGTCACTTGCACTGAGGTATGGTGAAAAATTTGTCTTGCATACTGTTCATACAGATCAATTCATTACACAGTGCATTGAGGTAGTACAGGGTAAAAACAGTAACAGAATACAGAGTAAAGTGTCACAGCTACAGAGGAGGCGAGTGCAGGTAGACAATAAGGTGCAAGGTCATAACAAGGTAGATTGTAAGGTCAAGAGTCCCTCTTCTTGTACAAGGGAACCGTTAAATAGTCTTATAACAACAGGATAGAAGCTATCCTTGAGCCTGGTGGTACGTGCTTTCAGGATCCTGTATCTTCTGCCTGATGGGAGAGGGGAGAAGAGAGAATGTCTCGGGTGGATGGGGTCTTTGATTATGCTGGCTGCTTCACCAAGGCAGTGAGAGATATAGACAGAGCCCATGGAGGGGAGGCTGGTTTCTGTGATGTGCTGGGCTGTGTCCACAACTCTCTGCAGTTTCTTGTGTCACGGGCAGAGCAGTTGCCATACCAATCCATGATGCATCCAGATAGGATGCTTTCTCTGGTGCATCGGTAAAAACTGGTGAGTGTCAAAGGGAACATGCTAAATTTCTTTAGCCTCCTGAGGAAGTAGAGGCGCTGGTGAGTTTTCTTGGCCATGGCGTCCATGTGGTTGGACCAGGACAGGCTATTGGTGATGTTCACTACTAGGAACTTGAAGCTCTCAACTCTCTCGACCTCAGCATCATTGATGTCGGCATGTGCACCGCCATCTTTCCTGAAGACAATGACCAATTCTTTTGTTTTGCTGACAGTGAGGGAAAGGTGTTGTCATGACACATGTCACTAAACTCTCTATCTCCTTCCTGTACTCCGACTCATCGTTATTTGAGATACGGCCCACTACAGTGGTACCATCCGCAAACTTGTAGATGGAGTTGGAGCAGAATCTGGCCAAGCAGTCATGAGTATATAGGGAGTAGAGTAGGGGGCTGAGGACGCAGCCTTATGGGGCACCAATGTTGAGAATAATCGTGCTGGAGGTGTTGCTGCCTATCCTCACTGATTGAGGTCTGTTGGTCAGGAAGTCAAGGATCCAGTTGCAGAGGGAGGTATTGAGTCCCAGGTCTCATAGTTTGGTGATGAGTTTGCTTGGAATTATAGTACTGAAGGTGGAGCTATAGTCAATAAATAATAGTCTAGATGTCCAGATGGCTCCAGAGACGAGTATAGGTCCAGGGAGATGGCATCCACTGTAGACCAGTTTCGACAGTAGACGAATTGCAGTAGGTCGAGGTTGTCTGGGAGGCTCGTGTTGATGCATGCCACGACCAGCCTCACAAAGCACTTCATAATGGTGGATGTCAGAGCCACTAGTCGGTAGTCATTAAGACATGTTATCTTGTTTTTCTTAGGTACCAGGATGATAGTGGTCTTCTTAAAACAGGTGGGAACCTCAGATTGAAGCAAGGAGAGGTTAAATATGTCTGCATATTCCCCCGCCAGCTGATCTGCACAGGATCTGAGGACACGGCCAGGGACACCATCTGGGCCAGGTGCTTTCCACTGGTTCAATCTCAGGAAGACTGATATTACATCCTCAATGGTGACCACGGGTTCAGTTGCATTGGAGGCTGTCAGGGTGGGTGGTTACAAACCAATCCCCTCTGCTCAAAACATGCATAGAATGCGTTAAGCTCATCAGGAAGGGATGTGCTGTTGTTGACTGTGCTGCCCGACTTTGTTTTGTAGCCTATTATAGCATGTAAGCCCTGCCACAACTGACAGCTGGTCTGGGACTTGATTTTGAACCAGTATTGTCTCTTGGCATCTCTGATAGCTTTCCGGAGGTCGTATCTTGACTTCTAGTAAAGGTCAGGGTCACCTGATTTGAATGCAGCAGTCCTAGACTTCATTAGGGAGTGGATCTCCCAGTTCATCCATGGTTTCCAGTTTGGGAACACCCGTATTCTCCTCTTTGATACACATTTCCTCAACACACTTTCTGATAAAATCCATGATGGTGGTAACATACTCATCTAGGCTGGTGGCTTAGTGTTTGAACATGGACCAGTCCACTGGTGAGTAAGTGCTACTTGACAGCACTTTGTCAACATCTTCCATCATTAATTTCCATCGCTTGTTATCAGGAAACAGCTGAGAGCAGTGGATGTGGCAAAGGCCTTGGGACTGAAAAAAACCCGGCTGTAGTATTAAAGACTTGAGTAGATTGTTTGGGCAGTAATTGGCCAGATTGGATGTGTCTAGTTTTTTTGTGAATAGGACATACCAATGCAATTTTCCACATGGTTGGGTAGATGTTAGTGTTGTAACCCTAGAACAATTTGCTGGAGCTGCAACTAATTCTGGAGTGCAGGACTTCAATACTACAGATGGATTTTGCATAGTCCCATAGTCTTTGCTGTATCCAGTGCTCTCAGCCTTTTCTTGATATCATGTAAAGGGAATCTAATTGCTTGAAGACTGGCTTCTGTTATGATGAGGATCTCAGGAAGAAGCTGAGACGGATTATTCAGTCACAAGAGACTGCAGATGATGGAATGTGAAGCAACATACAATCTGTTGACGGAACTCTGTGGTTCAAGCAGCATCTGTGGGGGGAAAGGAATTGTTGACATTTCGGGTTGAAATCCTGCATCAGGACTATTCAGAGTTGCTGGACAGAGTTGCAAATGCTTCAACCTTGCTTTTAGCACTCACATGCTGGACTCCACCATTGCCGAAGATGAAGGTGCTCTTGGAGCCTCCTCCATTTAGATATTGAATTGTCCGTCACCATTTATGATGGACAAGATGTGACAGGAATACAAAGATCCAATCTGATCTGTTAGGTGTGAGATCACTTGGTTTTGCCCATTACATACTGTTTCTGCAAACAACCCACCATGGCCCAAAGTACAGACCTCATCAATGCAATGCCACCACTAACCTTGCCCGCAACTCCCATTATTCCCTAAAAGATCCTTAACTACACAATATCTTATTAATTGTACCTCATTACACATGACCAAATCTAAAATATCCTGTTCCTAGATAAGGTCTATAACATATTGTTCTAAGGAACAAACCCTGATGCATTCCACAGAACCCTTGCCAGTTTGATTCATCCAACTGAAATCCAATTGAAAATTGAAATCACCCATGATATTTACAGTCCCCTAACATGCCTTTACTATTTCCATCCTATCATGAGGCAACTGTTTGAGGGCCTATAGGCCAAGTCCATTCATGTCTACTTTCTGCTGCTATTCCTTATTTCCACCCAAACTGATTCCACATCACGGCCCACTACATCTCCATCACTATTCACTACCACATTGATAGCTTTCTTGATTAATAATGAAACCCCACCTCCTTTCCCTTTTTATCTATTCATTTGGAACATCAAATTAACTGAAATATTGAGCTCCCTGCAACCACATCTCTGTGATAACTGCTAAATCAAACCCATTTATTTCTATTTGATCCACCAACTCATTTACCTTGTTAAGAATTCTGTATGTATTCAGATAGAGAGCTTTGACTTTTTATGGTTTTTACTGACTTCATGTTCGATTTCTTCTGCACACTTTTGCTGTTATTTTATGTCCTTTTTATTGCACTTTGATTTCCATTCACCCTTTCAGCATCTTGTGCCTGTGATTTATTAAATTTCCCATCACTTAAAACCCTCTCCTCAATGCTGTAAGTGGTTTAAAGCCCTGTCTACAACCCAAGTTTTGCAAGTCACCAGGATGCTGGTCCTAAAATGGATGAACTGAAGCCCATCCTGGGCCTATTGCATTCATTACACAAAAATATTTTTCGCACTCAAGAACTCAAGAACACAAGAAAATAGGAACAGGAGTATGCCACTAAACCCTCATATCTGCCCTGCTTTCAATATGGTCATGGTTGATTTATCCAGGCCTCAACTCTCATGTGCCAGTTTCCCATAACTCTCAATTCCTCGATCTTTCAAATGTTTACCTATCTCCACTTTAAGTATATCTAATGATCTGGCCTCCACCACCCCCAAGGGCTGAGAATTCTAGAAAGTCACTACCCTCTGGGAGATGAAATTTCTATACACCTCAGTTTTAAATGACTTGCCCTTATTTTGCAGCTATGTCCTCTTGTTCATGACACACCCACCGGTGAAAACATCTTAGCAACTACCCTGTCAAGCCCCCTTAGAATCTCTTACGTTTGAATAAGTTCATTCATTCTTCTAACCTCCAAGGAATATAGACCCAAACTGTCTCGCCTCTCTTGATAAGGCAACCCTCTCATCTCAGGAATTAGTTTGGTGAGCCTCCTTGGGACTGCCTCCACTGCTACTGAAACCTTTTTTAGGTAGTGGACCAAAACCATGCACAGTTTTCCAAGTGTGGTCTCTTCAACATCCTGCACAACTGTAACAAAACCTCCCTATTCTTAAGCTCCACCCCCTTTGTAATAGAGGTCAATATGCCGATTACCTTCTTAATTGCCTGTTGGACCTGCCTGCTAATTTTTTGTAATGCATGCATTAGAACATGTCGATCCATCTGAATTTCACTCATTTGCAGTCTTTCTGAATTTAGGTAATAATCCACCTTCTGATTCCTCTCACTGAAGTGCATGATCTCATACTTCCCCACAATAAACTCCATTTGCCAGGTTTTTGCTTAATCACTCAATCTATCTACATCCTGTTGCAGACTCACAGTATCCTTGTCACATCCTAGTGAGAAACTGCAATAGGTCTTGGAAACTTAATACTGAAGTTTAATATTCAAAAAAATGTTGACATTTCAAATGTGTCAAACCTGACCCCAACTCATGACTCCCCTACTTCTAAACTCCACGGAATATAAACTCAAACTGTCTTGCCTCTCTCGACTGGACAGCCCTCTCATCCCAGTGAATCTCCTTTGGACTGCCTCCAATGCCACTATATCCTTTTTATGTAAAGGAACCAAATCAGTGCACTCCACCTTCAAATGAATGAAATTCTATAAGTCCTTCTTCCTGATTCAGGTATGGATCTATAATTAGGATAATCCTCTTTCCTATTTCATTGTCCATGCTTTAATAAGAAAAAGAGTAAACAGAGTATTTTTTAAATGCTGAGAGATTGAAAGGTGTTGGTGCTGAGAGGGACCTGTGTGACCTGTACATGAATCCTTGAAACATACCATGCAGGTACAGTAAACATAAGGTGACGACAGCAAACAGCATTTTGGCCTATGATGCAAGAGGATTTGAGTACAAGAGTATGGTTACATTTCTAAACTTACATAAAAGCCTGGCAAAATTGTACATGGAATAATATGTATCCCTACTAAAGAAAGAATGTAAAAAAAATGGTGGAAGTGTGGGTAGTGAGGAAGGTTGTCAAGGTGTTCAGCAGAATATGGACCAGTTGGAGATATGGACAGAGAAATGGCAGATGGAGTTTAATCCAGGCAAGTGGGAGGTGTTGCACTTTGGGAGGTCAAGTGTATCCTTTGTGAGACTTTGGAAAGGGTGCAGAAGAGGTTCACCAGGATGTTGCCTGGATTAGAGAGTATTAGCTATAAGAAGGGGTTGAACAAACTTGAATTGTTTTCTCTGAAGCATCAGAGGCTGAGGGCCGATCTGTTGGAGTGTAAAATTATGAGATGCACAGACAGGGTAGGTGGTCAGAGTCTTTTTCCCAGGGTGGAAATGTCAAATACCAGAGGGCATAGCTTTAAGGTGAAAGGGGGAAAGTTGAAAGGAGATTTATGAGGCAAATTTTTTACACAGAGAATGGTAGGTGCCTGGAATGTGCTTCAGGGGGAGGTGATGGAAGCAGACATGACAACAAGATTTAAAAGGCATTTAGCCAGACTCATGAACAGGCATGGAATGAAGGGATATAGAACATGTGCACATGCGCAGTTTAAATTGGCATCATGGTTGTCACAGACATTGTGGGCTGGGGTGCTGAACTGTTCTATATTCTACGTACTTATGAAAGAGGGAATGAAACAAAGTTCCCCAGATTGATTCCTGGGATGGGGAAATGTTCTACAAGGAAGCAATATGTGGACTGGGCCAATACACTCTAGAATATAAATGAATGAAAGATGATCTCATTGAAAGATGAACAATTCTTATGGGCTAACTGGAAAGATGATGTTTCCTCTGGCTGTGGCATGTTGAACCAAGGGTCACTATCTCAAACGAACGGGTTGGCTATTTAGGAGTAAGATGAGACGAAATTTCTTCAACCAGTGCATCATTAGAACTATCTTCCCAAGAGGGCTGTGGAGGCTGAGTTTATTCAAGATAAGGATTTATTGATAGAGTTTTGGATATTGATGAAATCAAGGAATATGGTTTGGTGTAGGAAAATGGTGATGAGATAAATGATCAGATATCTTATTGAATGGTGGAACAGGTAAGAGAAGCTGAATGGCTTACTGCTGCTTCTCTTTCTTATGTTCTCATACTCTTACCTGTAGTGATCTTTTTCTCTTTCCTCTGAAGTTTTAGTTGCTTTGTTGTGTTTAGAATTCCAAGGTGGCAGATGTTACTTTAAAAACTCCCAATGCCTAAATTCAGAAGTGAAGTTACAACTTTAAATTCCATATTAATTCAGAAACAATATTTGGCCATTTTTATTCTAAAAACCTGTTGTTTCCTTTCGAATATATGTGCCCAATTAAAACAATAAATCTAAGTATCTTGGGCTGGTAGATAAGGATGCAGTAATATCACCTTAGCAATGTACTTTACAATAGTTTTTCATTCTGGATAGCTAATTAAATATCCAAGTTCAATGCAATTAATTTACAACCTACCATTAATAAAATAAAGAGTACAATATCCATGTGTTTATGTAGATAATTCAATTTCCTAATAAATTAATTTAACAATAAATGATCCAATTAGAAAACCCAGAACACTCATATTAAATACAACTCAATTTACATTTAAAATAATATAGTGAGAAATTTTATTATGCATATTCAGATCACAATTATTGCAAAAATTAAATTCAGTCTGAAGTGAATGAAGGAATTTTGGACTGTTCTCTTCCAGTACGTATTTTAAATTATTAACTCCAGATACTCTAATGTACACCATTTTAGATCACTACTCGAAATTATTCAAAATTTCCTGCACTTGTGCACTTAGTGAAGAATATCGCTCAGTAAAGTCAAATTGAATTAGTAAAACAGTATATCACACTCACAACAAATGTTTCTCAAAGGCCTGAATCAATATACTGGCTATAATGTTCAAGTGTCATTCAATACCCACAAGTCATGGAGTCATACAGCATGGAAACAGGCTCCTTGGCCCCAGAGTCTGTGCCAACTATCAGGCACCCATAAACATTACTCCTGTTTGATTCTTTCCATGTGCCCAGATTCTACCACTCACTTACACTATCAATTAACCTACCAACCCACATATTTTTGGGATGTGGGAGGAAGCCAGAGTACACGTGGGAAACCCACGTGGCCAAAGGGAGAACATGCAGAATTCACACAGATAGTACTGGAGTTCAGGATTGAACCTGGATCACTGGAGCTGTGAGGAAGCACCTCGACCAGCTACGTCCTAATATATTCAGATCTCAGCTTCATTGAGCAAGAGTTGCAGAACTACAACTAGCATCATGGATACCAAATTAATCAGTGTTATTCCCACAGAATCCTCTTCAAAAGGAAATAAGTGGTGACAGGATTAGGCTGAATTTTGCCATTCCCACTGCTGTGGTTCATGCTCTGTATTCACTGTTTTGACAAGCAATATTCGTGATTTATCTTTATGCTAATGCAACTGGTTAATTTTCTCATCCAGTGCCCAAGGAATAACATGGTAAAGCAGCTTATGCACCACACATTATAGCTTTTTTCCAGTTGATTTTAATTGGATAAAAAGTATATCAACTCTGTAATACATGGTGATCCATTCCACCACCTTACCATCCAGACACTAAGGCTGAAGTTACTGCATCAACACAATCAATTACAATCAACATGGCTGTTACATCACCAACCCCCATGACAATGGAAAGCAATAAGAAGGGCTTAGCCATCTACTCTTGACTTCCTTTAAATATAGCAGAGCAGCCTTTGAGAGACCCTTAAAAGTACTTCGTATTTGGGAGGAGAATTTTATAGCAGCTTTGACTTCATGAGCATATTTTATATTGTTTACATCTCCATATCAATTCCAAAGTGTAAGGTAATTCGAGGAATATCAGGACATTCTGTGTCATATCTGCACCAACTATTTAACCTAGATTCCCAAGAAAGAGGCTTTGACAAACACGTTTGTACCATAGAAAGCATCCTATCTGGATGTATCACGGCTTGGTACGACAACTGCTCTGCCCAGGACCGCAAGAAACTGCAGAGTTGTGGACACAGCCTAGCGCATCACAGACACCAGCCTCCCCTCCTTGGACTCTGTCTTTACCTCTCATTGTCTTGGTGAAGCAGCCAGAATAATCAAAGACCCCACCCACCCGGGACATTCTCTCTTTTCTCCTCTTCCATTGGGTAGAAGATACAGGAGCCTGAGGGCACGTATCAGACTTAAGGACAGCTTCTAAGACTAAGACTATTGAATGGTTCCCTTATACAATGAGATGGACTATGACCTCACGATCTACCTTGTTGTGACCTTGCACCTTATTGCACTGCACTTTCTCTGTAGCTGTGACACTTTACTCTCAACTGTTATTGTTTTTATCTGTACTACATTAATGCACTCTGTACTAACTCAACGTAACTGCACTGTGTAATGAACTGACCTGTACGATCGGTATGCAAGACAAGTTTTTCACTGTACCTCGGTACAAGTGACAATAATAAACCAATACCAATACCAATGTCCAGTATGACACTGATCCCTCTCCAGGATGCTGAGAGACAACTTGGTCACATACCCACATGAGTGAAAGCCGTTGGGATATATCTACATCCAGCTTGGGTTTCACACAAGCCAGAGAAAGCTTTGATGGATCATGCCTAAGAACTCCCATGAATATCTCTTCATTCTGATCAGAATTTTGTTTTACTTGAAGTAAGGTTATTTTGCAATAACAAAATATCTTTTCCACTCCGTTCTCAAAAGAATGAAAATCTAAATAGTCATCCTCATTCAGGTATGGATCCTCCTCTTTCATATTTCCCAGTCAATGTTTTAGAAATCCTCCTCTTGAGCTGGTTAAGTACATTATGTAAATACGACATCTGACTCAACAACAAAGCATTCAGAGAATCATAGTTTCCTAGAATTGTCACAGCACAGAAAGAAACCATTCAGTCTATCAAATCAATGTTTGTGCCTAATAGACTAATCCCATCAGTCCCATTCCTGTGCTCTTTCCCTCAATTAATTAATTTGTAAAGGCACTGATTAATACTGTTTCCACCACTCTTACAGGCAGTAAATTCAAGATCATCACCACTCAGCTGGAAAAGCTTCAACCTCAGATCAATTTTAGATTTATATCCCTTTCCCTTTGAAACATCCGCTATCCATTCATCCTGTGAAGATCAGTCCTGATGTTGTACACTTCCTGCAAATCTTCTTTCAACCTTTGCTTCAAAGAGGATAGGTGAAGCTTCCCCAGTCTATCCTATAGCCAAGGTCCTCATCCTTGGAAATATTCCAGCCAATCTTCGCTGTACCCTCTCTAGGACCTTCATATCTCTCCTTATGTAGAGTGATCAGAAATGGACACAATACTTGAACTATGGCCTTTATTGTTTTTCCTTATTCCTTCTATCAAAATATATCCCCTCAGACTTCCCTGTATTAAATTTCTTCTATCACTTGTCTGTCCATTCAGGTAACCTACACAGTTTTTCTTGCTATTACTGTTCTCCTAGTTATGTATCTCTACTCTACTGCATTTCCTTCACCAACTTGCACTATTAGCTTATCAAAAAGATTAATCAGGTCAGTCGGACGTTACCTTCTTTTAACAAATCTGTGCTGTTTCCCCTTTACCACCTCAAACTGCTCCAAATGCCTAATAACATTTTCTCTGATTATTGTTTCGAAAAGCTTCCCCACGACTGTCCTCACACCTCTCTTTAGCAAAGTTTATTTATTTGCCATTTTCCACTCCTCTGGCATGCTCCCCTGAAACAAGGGAAGGATTGGAAGCTTATGGTATGCTCTCTTGCAACCTGTAACCCCACCTTCCTGAGCAAGCTGGGATCAATACAATTCTGACCCTGTGACTTGTTTATTTTAAGCATTGGCAGCTTTTCTAATAAGTCCTTCTTATCAATTTCACCCCATCCATTATCCCTGTAACCTCCATTGTAGAGATTTTGGCAACATTACCTTCCTTCATACAGTACATGTGGGCATGACAAGATGTGGAATTACATCTGGTGCCCATCAGTTGACCCATTGCCTTTATTAGAGCGCAATATAAATTGGTAAATTTGTTTAATATTGTCACATGTACCGAGGTACAGTGAAAAACTTGTCTTGTGTACTGTTCATACAGATCAAGGTAAAACAATAACAGAGTGCCGAATAAAGTGTAACATTTACACAGAAAGTGCAGTGAAGGTAGACAATAAGCTGCAAGTTCATAAGAGGTAGATTATGAGGTCAAGAGTCCATTTTATCATACTAGGGAACCATTTAATAGTCTTATAACAGTGAGAGAGAAGCTGTCCTTGAGCCTGGTGGTATGTGCTTTCAAGCTTTTGTACCTTCTGCCAATTGGAGAGGGAAGAAGAGACCTTTGATTATGCTGGCTGCTTTACCAAGACAGCAAGAAGTGTAGACAGAGTCCAGGGAGGGGACACAGAAATTCTTCAGATGCTGGAATCTGGAGTAATACACAAAAAATACACATGGAGGGGAGGCTGGTTTCCGTGATGTGCCGAGCTGTGTCCACAGCTCTCAGCAGTTTCTTGTGGTCACAGGCAGAGCAGTTGCCATACCAAACCATGATGCATCCAGATAGGATGCTTTCTATGGTACATTGATAAAAATTGGTGAGTGTCAAAGGGGACATGCCAAACTTCTTTAGCCTCCTGAGGAAGTAGAGGTACTAGTGAGCTTTCTTGGCCGTGGCATCCACGTGGTTGGACCAGGGCAGGTTATTGGTGATGTTCACTCCAAGGAACTCCAAGGAACTTGGAGCTCTCAACACTCTTGACCTCAGCACTATTGATATAAACAAGAGCATGTGCGCTGCCCCCCTCCTGAAGTCAATAACCAGCTCTTTTGTTTTGCTGACATTGAGGGAAAGGATGTTATCATGGCACCATATCACTAGGCTCTCTATCTCCTTCCTGTACCCCATAGAGTAGGGGGCTGAGTATGCAGCCTTGTGGGGCACCAGTATTGAGAATAATCGTGCCAGAGGTTTTGCTGCCTATCCTTACTGAATGAGGTCTGTTGGTCAGGAAGTCAAGGATCCAGTTGCAACGTGAAGTGTTGAGTCCCAGGTCTCGAAGTTTGGTGATGAATTTGCTTGGAATTATAGTATTGAAGGTGGAGCTGTAGTCAATAAACAATAGTTTAACATTGGTGTCTTTACTTCCAGATGCTCCAGAGATGAGCGTAGGGCCAGGGAGATAGCAACTACCATAGACCTGTTTCAGTGGTAGGTGAATTGCAGTGGGTCAAAGTTGTCTATTGAGCATTGGATATGAGTGAGAAGTGTATTCTGTCTATTTTTCATCTCCAACTATGTCCACCTTTCCCCTTACATTCTCATCTGATCTCATTAAGTGCCACTATTCCTTTCTCATAAAAATTTCAATTCACACAAATAAATGGGAAACAGTTTGTACTATAAAACTGCTGATATTAGCAAACCATTATTTTGATTCTATCAGAGAGCTGACAGAGATAGAAGGTGGGACTTACTGCCCACAATGAAAGCTGTTGGAATACAGGTAAGCTTCCAGCCCAGATGCCATTAACAAGGTAAAATTTTATCTGCTTTGAAATGAAGCAGAAAATGCTGGAAATATCAAAAGTCAAGCAACTTCTGCGGGGAGAGAAAGATAGTTAATGTTTCAGGTCAACACACACAAAATGCTGGAAGAACTCAGCAAGTCAGGCAGCATCTATGGAGGGAAATAAACAGTCGATGTCTCAGGTCGAGACCCTTCATCAGGACTGAGTTCCTCCAGCATTTTGTGTGTGTTGCTCCAGATTCCAGCATCTGCAGAATCTCTTGTGTCTTTGTTTTGCTGCTCCAGTGAAGTATCTTTGAGGTACGCCTACCCTGAAGAAGTTTTCCTCCTCTCTTCAATAGGAGGTCTGTGAGACCCTCTCTCACTGCTTCCCCTCTGTGATCTCTGCTGCTCTCCAGCTGTTCGTCTATGTGCTCACCCAGCCTCACTTCCACAGCCACGTGGCCTTCCTGGACACTTGTTTCTGCCGCCAACTTGTGCCACATGGCTTCTAGCTCCGTTTCCAGGACTCCCAGTTTGGCCCCAACAAAGATCCCAGAGTTCCATTGACTGCTACTCCCTCTGCTTCTCCTGTCGGATTCTACGCGCCACCTTGCTGCCACGCGGAGATATCTGTGGGCCCTGTATCTGTCTCTGTCTCTGTCTCTGTCTCTGTCTCTGCCTCTGCCACAGCTCCGGGCCTCAAGAGTCCTGATGAAGGGTCTCGACCTGAAACATCGACTGTTTATTTCCCTCCGTAGATGCTGCCTGACCTGTTGTGTTCCTCCAGCAGTGTAGATCCCTCTCTTGCCCTCCTGATTTCCCTTTTAAGAGTTTTCTCAACTTTTTTATAGTCATCAAGGGATTCACTCGTTCCTGACGTTTGAAACCTATGCTTCCTTCTTTTTCTTGACCAGAACCTCAATATTTCTTGTCAGCCAAGGTTCCCTAAACTTGCCAGTTTTACCCTTTACCCTAACAGGAACATGCTGCTCCTGGACTCTTGATATGTTGCTCTTAAAAGCCTCCCACTTGCCATTTGTTCCTTTCCCTTCAAACAGGCTCACCTAATGGACCTCTGCTAGATCCTGCCTAATGCCCCCTAAGTTAGCCTTGCTCCAGTTTAGTGACCATAGTTCTATTAGTTTTAAGATAGTGATGGAACAGTCCTATCCTTTTCCGTCACTATCATAAAACTAATAGAATTATGGTCACTGGAGCCAAAAGTTTCCCTGACACACACAAAGGTTTCCATACAGGGTCCAGTATTGCACCCTCCCATGTGGGGCCCTCTATGTATTGACTCAGGAAACTTTCCTGGACACTTTTCACAAATTCCACCCAGTCCAGGCTCTTAACGTTCTGGGTAATCCAATCAATACTGGGGAGATTAAAATCTCCCACTAATACAACCCTGTTGTTTTTGCAACTATGAGCAATTTCTCTCCAGACTTGCTCCTCAAGTTTGCACTGACTACTGGGGAGTCTATAATACAGCCCTGTTAGAGTGACCCTCCCCTTCTTGTTTCTAAGTTCTACCCCTATGGCCTCACTGGACGATCCACCAAAAATGTCATTTCTAAGTATTGCTGTTACGTCCTCGCTTATCAAAAAGGCAGCACCCCCTCCTCACTTACCTGTACCTCTGTCACACCTGTAGCATCTGTATCCTGGAATATTGAAATGCCAGTTCTGCCCTTCTCTCAGCCATGTTTCTGTTATGGCTATAACATTCCAGTCCTCAGAGCCAATCCATGCTCTGAGTTTCTCCGTCTTACTTGTTAAACCTCATACAATGAAATCAATGCAGTTTAACTGAGTATTCCTTTCCCTGCCATTTCTGTACCCCTGGCTGTCCTGATTACTAAATTGCTCTTCCTGGCTACTGCTTTATCCCATGACTTGCTGCTGCTCAGAGTCCCTCCCCTCTGCCAATCTAGTTTAAACCCTCACATGTAGCATTTACAAATTTCCCTGCAAGGATATTGATCCCTCTCCAGTTCAAGTGCAACCCATCCCTCTTGTACAAGTCACCTCTACCCCAGAAGAGATCCCAATGGCCCAAGAATCTGAATCCCTGCTCCCTGCACCAGCTCCTCAGCCACTAATTCCTCTGGCCTATCTTTCTATTTCTGACCTCACTCGCACGTGACACCGGGAGTAATCCGGGGATCACCACCCATGAGGTCCTGCTTCTCAACTTCTTACCTAACTCCCTATACTCATTCTGCAGGACCTCATCCCTTGTTCTACCAATGTTGTTTGTGCCAACATGTACAACGACCTCTGGCTGTTTGCCCTCCCCCTCAAAAATGTTCTGCAGCCGCTCAGAGACATCCTTGACCCTGGCACCTGGGAGGTAATACATCATTCTGGCATCTCTTCTGCGGCCACAGTATCTTCTGTCTGTCCCCCTCACTATCAAGTTTCCTGACACTATCGCCCTGTCTGACTACACCCTTTCCCTCTGAGCCTCAGAGCCATTCACAGTGCAGAGACCTGACTATTGCTGCTAGCCCCTGAAAGAACATCCCCCTCAACAGTATCTAAAGAAGTGTACCTGTTTGTGAGGGAATGGACACAGGGGAACCCTGCACAGACTGCCTACCCTCCTTACTTTTCCTGGTGGTCACCTATCTATCTGAAGCCTGTACCCTGGGTGTGACCACCTCGGTAAAAGTATCATCTATGATGCTCTCAGCTTCCCGGATGATTCTGAGTACATCCAAATCCAGCTGCTTCTCCTTGACCTGGTCTGTCAGGAGCTGCATCTGGGTGCACTTCCCACAGATGTAGTCATTAGGGAGACTGTGAGGTTCCCTGACTTCCCACATCTTGCAGGAGGAGCATTCCACTGCCCTAACTACTATCCTGCCTATACTGAATCAATTACTAAGAATCAACAGCAAAATAAAAACCTTACCTGTTATTACCTGTGTCTCCTCCTTGAAGCCTTTTTAAAGATCTGCTCTCACTCCCAACACTTGGGCCACTTACTCAGCTTCTTCACACCGAAGCCTCTTGAGCCAAAGACTCAGCTACCCACTCCTACACTGGCCTACTCTCTCAATGGCCATTCTAAAATAGGTCTACAATAAAAATTTCTGAGAGAGAGAATAATTAGCTTTTCAGTGATTCTAACTGAACAATGGAAAGCATGGAAGCAAGAAGTGACATAATTGTAATGCAGGGTCCCATTTCAAAATAACCTCCCAGACCTGATGTATAGGTTCCTAAGCAAGCCACTTAACTGAGACACTGAAGGATGACTGTGCATAATAAGGCTGAACTAATGCTAAAAATTAACAAAGTGGTTGGTATATTTGGAAGACATGCCCAAAGACTTTGGCATGGAGATTGGTGCAAATTGCACTTTCCTCTGCATAAAACCTGCAAAGTATGGACACAAATGGAGCCTCCCAGTGTAGAACACCATCCAGTGTCAGAGAAGATACAGTGAAACAAATGCAGAAGAGGTTTCTTCCAATCAACAGGTAAATCCTATGAATGTGGAACTGGGATGGGTAGTAGGGAGGTGGAAATGGAAGATGGGTAAGGTTGCTGGAAGTCTGGAAAATTGAGCAGCATCCTCAAGCAACCTTTTGGCTCAAGAAACCCATCGCTTGCATTAGGTGGGCTCTAGGGAAAGGCTGTAAATTTGGTTGGTTGGACAGCCAGTTATTTTCTTGAGTGAGTATGAATAATTTGTTTTCTCAACTGAAATAAAAGCTGATTTCTGAACTTTAGCTATTGTCCAACAAAGGGGGAGCCATGGGAATTACCTTCTCCCTTGTTTTGGTGACAAAAGAGACCTTTGACTCCTCCTGGAACATAAACAATAAAACGCAATGATCAGAGGCTTCTATGGCCATAAATACTGATTATCCTGATTAACCAGTTGAGCAAAACACGGTAAATTACTTGTAAGAAGTCAGTTTGGGAGCTAAACAAGTTGTATCTACACTACTACTAGATGGCTACATTACTGGGATGAAAATTTAGATTGGAACCTTATTTATAAGCTATTCTGTTTGTTTTGGACTATGGGTGAAATGGTTTTACTGTCGATCCTTGATTGAAGCTATGAAGAGTCAACTACATGGTTTTGGACTGGAGTCACCAAGAGTGAATCAGTTGCGATGGGCAAGGGTCATTGAATTTTCTGTATTTTTATTACAGTCAGTAGTTTTAAGACCACAGTACCAGTGTCTAGAAACTGGATCTCATCCTTGCATGGTGTGCTAAATTGGCACTTCATGTAGAATTATTGGCCATTTTGTTTCCCCATAAAAAATTATGATATTGGCCAAAAAGACAAATGGAGACGCATTGAGGTGTTTATGTCTAAGAACATGCACAAAAACAGGAACTGTGCAATTCTTAACCAGGCCCAATTGAAAACAGCATCTGACAATTTGTTGAGCACTAGTCTGATAGCTGGAATGGGTGGGTTGCTTTATGAGGAAAGGTTGGACAGAGTAAGCTGGATCTATTAGAGTGTAGAAGAATAAGAGGTGGCTCGAAACATGTAAGATTCTGAGAAGTCTTGACAGAGAAGCTGTTTCCACTTGTGGGAGAATTTGTATAAAATCAACACAGAGATGAGGAGACATTTTTTCTCTCTCCCAGAAGTTGTGAGCTTTTGGTCAGAGTCTTTGTGTATGTTTAAGGTGGAGGTAGTTAGACTTCTGATAAGCAAAGGGGTGAAAAGTTACTAGGGATAGGGAAGTATGGAGTTGGGGTTACAATCAGCCATGATCTTATTAAATTGGGTAACAGGGTTGAGGAGGCAACTGCCCCTCCCCTGCACCCACCATGTACATTCTTATCATGTCGTTAGGAAAACAATAAACTATTCATATCTCAAACCTGTGTTCAAGTAGATCACGGCAGATCTGTATGAAGCTCGCTTTACTCTTAACTCTAAGATCTAAGATTATCTTTTGGTGAATTTAAATTTTTTTATACAAATTCCAGGCTCATTTGTTGCAATATTGGTTCCACCAGTTAAGCTATCTGTTAATTTGTATTCCAAAATATGTTCCCCTCAATTAAAATAAAAAGAATAGGATTGCAGTTAATAGTGAAAACTGTAACTTAAGAAGTGCATTTATTTAATATGTTTCACAACCATACCATACACTAAAACATTTTGCCTTCATTGAACTATTTTGTGAAATGGATTCCCTTATGTAGTATACAGTATGTAGTTTATGTTTCTATGTCTCTAATTTATGTAATGTGATAGCTGGCCTGCATACTTCAAGATCCCACTAATAACACAGAGGTAATGACAGATAATTGGCCTCAAATGAGAAGCAATTTTTTTTAACGCATGCAGAAAGATGAAGAGCTGAAAGTATATACAGACAGTATAAAGTCACTTGATACAGATACTCACAAGAAAGTATCTCAGGAGAGGTTATCTACGTATGACTGCTGAGCAATGCATGCAATGCCTGTGGTGGCCCAGAGAAAATGTTACTGTGTTGTTCCCATCGTATTGCATCCCAGCTGGAAGGGCAAGCCACTATGTGATATCTCAGCCTGAGGTTCTTAAAATAACCACAGATCTGAATTTTTCACGCTTCAGGATCCTCCTAAACTGCCAGGGGAAATATGACAAGAGTGAATCATTCTGCAGAGCACTGATGTGTCCAACATGTCACCAAGGCTCTGCTCAGGCACACACCCTGCTATGGGCAAGTTGGCATTGAGCCACAGCAGCACAGAACCCATCAGCAAAGCTTCTTTAATGTTGATTGTTTTCCAAGTGTTCAAGGTCCACCACATGTGCCATCCTGGGTCCGTCAGCATGAATAACACTCATCCTGGGAGCAGCCACAACTCTTACATTCCAAAATTCCGACGTTCAAGATCTGTTCCAGGTAGATAGCAGGCGTGTTGGACGGCTTCTCCAGGATCCTGGCTACATATTCCAACCTTGGCTGATGCTTTGAGTTGCCAAGGCAACGAATTGGATCGAAGAGCACAATAAAGCCCTTGGAAAAATAATCAGAGTGCTTGCTGAGCAGTGTTTTTGGACATTCTGAAGAACAACCATGTAGTTCAGCTCAGTGGGAGACCATCCTCCTAGCTATGCCACCCAATGAAGATGCCCAAAATAGAAGGATGTTGTGCACAATATTTCAAAATACAGCAAACAGAAAGGTGTCAAGATGTAGAGGTTGAATGGACTACAGCATTCAGAGAACAGGTATGATGCAGTGAAGATGGTGCTGTGAAGGATGTTTCATTCCCTAGTAGCTAACAGCATCACAGTCACATTCTTCATCTAAGCTTCAACCAGCCACTGTTGGTAAAACACTGGGATGATGACCAATATTTCCACTGGCATTTTCCAATATTGGTGCTGCCTGCTCCTCAGAGGAAGTGCATGGACCCTTGCTAGAGTTGCTGAAACAAAGGGAATGTTCCTGTGGGATGCCACTAATCTTATTGCTCTTGCTTGCTGGTGAGAAGTTATACCTCTTTTGGTCTGTTAGAATTCATGTGTGCCTGTTATTGTTGTCCAGAAAAATAATGCATAGCACACAGGATGCCTATAGAGGAAAAGCAGATGCCAGAAAAGAAGGGGAGCAAATTCTTAAGGGAAAATGCACTTTTAACATGAGGGCTCATTTCCTGAATTCTTATTAGTGGCCTATTATGTCTCCTCTGTGTCCCTGGCCAAAGGTTTTTCCACATCAGTGATATATGCTGCAGTGTGAGAACTTCCAATTGGCTTGGCATGTTGTTATCTCTCCTTGCAGTATTTGCAGTTGTACAGTCTATTGACCTTTCTGGTTGAATAGGCTGTAACAAACACACGCAGTGCCATCATCACTGGATGAAGCATGCTTAAGGACATTACCAATTCCTTGGACAGTAGTCTTTGGAAGTTCTAACATTATGGTGGAGCCCTGGTGGTCTCAATAAAGCCCCTTGTTGTCTTCACCACTGATTCTTACCCACATTCTCCCATTGAATGGCACCTAAACACACAGCAAACAGACTAATTGCCTCATTGTTATGATGTTTTTTATACATGTATGGTGACTACTTTTTTAAAAAAAGTCATTGATTGTAAGATGATGTGGGATATCCTGAGGTTGTGAAAAATCCAATATAAACATAAGTCAGTGAAAATCAAAAAACTGCACAAGCGGGAAATCTAAAATAAGAGTAGAAAATGTTGGAAATACTTAGTAGGTCAGTCTGCCTCTGTGGGAAGCGAAACAGAGTTAACATTTCAGGTTGAAAACCGTTCATCAGAACTGGGAAGGAGGCAAAAGAAGTTCAAGTCTTTCATCCTTTACGTATTTACTGATATGGTGTATATATCTCCTACCTGTCTCAAACTGCTCTCGTGGCTCTTTTTGCTACTTTCAGTTGTGGACTTGTCACCCAGTAATGGAAAAGATAGCTAGCATTTACCAAATGTATCATCACCCTAGCCTCAATGATGCAACAAACATATTTTATGTTCCAGATGCCAATGAGGTTAATTTTCAATTTTACTGCTCCTGGCACAGCTTTGTGACCAGGAAATACAGCAGAAAGTGCAAAAAATTCTCAGCAGGGCAGGAGAGAGAAACAGATATTGTTTCAGAGTGATGACCTTTCATTGGACGCTCAGAATTTTATGAAGAGGGGTTCAGGTTTGGGGAACAAGGGTGGATTTTTCGCCAGACCAAAGTGGTTGGGAGCAACAGGCAGAGTCAGAACAAGACTAGTAATGCAAGGCTTTAGTCTGTCAGATAAAGACCACCACACCCCCTCCTCAGTCACCTATTAGGAACCCCCTCCTGTGGAACACTTCCCATGTAGTATGGACCATATCCTTGTATTTCCAGAGGCATCCCACTGCCACCTGATTCAGATAGTCAGAGATCCACTTCCCAGTGGTATCCCAGGGCACTTGAATAGGAAGTCAGTATTTTTATTTGCTTTAATGTGTGCAATGTGTTTGGGGGTTTTACTGCAACATAAATTCAGTCTGCTGGTGGGATCATGTCTTCCTCTATGCCACAAACACAAAAGCACAAGAAAATAGGAGCAGGAGTAGACCACCTGGCCCCTCAAGCCTGCCCTGTATTCAATATGATCAGAGCTGATCTACCCCATTCCTCAACTACTTCTAAGCCTACTACATTAGCCAGAAGTCTTGGTACATGTAGGTACCAATGACATAGGTAGAAAAAGAGAAGAGGTCCTGAAGGAAGATTACAAGGAGCTAGGAAGAAGGTTGAGAAGCAGGACTTCCAGGGTAGTAATCTCAGGATTACTACCTGTGCCACGTGCTAATGAAAGTAAGAATAGCAAGATCAGGCAGATGAATGCGTGGCTGAGTAACTGGTACAGGGCGCAGGGCTTCAAATTCTTGGATCATTGGGACCTTTTTTGGGAGAGATATGACCTATTCACAAAGGATGGGTTACACCTGAACTCCAAGGGCTCCAATATCCTGGCGGGAACGTTTAATATAGCTGCTGGGGAGGGTTTAAACTAATTTGGCAGGGGGAAGGAAACCAGGATGTTAGGATAGAGGAAGAGGTGTATAGGAGCAAGTCCGAGACAGTGTGCAGTGAAGATGGAAAGAAGGACAGGCAGGTGAAAAGACAGGATAATTTGCTGAATATTAGAAATATAGTGAAATCAGTAGCAGAGACTGGTCTAAATGTACTGTATTTAACTGCACGAGGCATTAGAAATAAAGTGGATGACCTAGTGGCACAGTTACAGATTAAAAAATATGACATTGTGGCAATCACCGAGTCATGGCTTAATGACGGATGTGATTGGGAACTGAATGTCCAGGGGTACACAGTGTATAGGAAAGACAGGTGGGTAGGCAGAGGGGGTGGTGTGGCCCTGATGGTTAGTAATGATATAAAATCAATAGAGAGAAGGGCCATAGGGTCAGAAGAAGTGGAATCCTTATGGGTGGAGCTGAGAAATGGCAAGGGTTAAAGGACAATAATAGCAGTTATATATAGGCCCCCTAACAGCAGCCGGGATGTGGACTATAAATTACAGTTAGAAATAGAAAAAACGTGTCAGAGAAACAATGTCAAGATAATTATGGGAGATTTTAACATTGGGAAAGCAAAGAAAGCAGTGGATCTCGGGAGAGTAAGTTTGTGGAATGTCTACGGGACGGCTTTTTGAAGCATTTTGTTGATGAGCCCACCAGGGGATCGGCTGTTTTGGATTGGGTGCTGTGTAATGAACCGGAGGTGATTAGGGAACTAAAGGTAAAGGAACCACTAAGAACTAGTGATCACAGTATGATTGAGTTCAGTTTCAAATTTGAAAAGGAGAAGCTGATATCAGATGTGTCAATACTTCAGTGGAACAAAGGAAATTACAGTGGCATGAGAGAGGAACTGGCCCAAATTGATTGGAAAAGTGAGCTAGCTGGAGGGACAGCAGAGCAGAAATGGATGGAATTTCTACAAGAAATAAGGAAAATGCAGGATAGATATATTCCAAGAAAAAAGAAGGTTTTGAATGGAAAAAAGGCACAAATGTGGATAACGAGAGAGGTGAAGGCTAAAATAAGAGCAAAAAGGAGGGCATATACAAGGACGCAAAAATTAGTGGGAAAACAGAAGACTCGGAAACTTTTAAAAACCTGCAGAAAGAAACTAAGAAGGTCATTAGGAAATAAAAGATGAATTATGAAAGGAAGTTGGCAGATAACATTAGAAAGGATAATAAGAGTTGTTTTAAATATATAAGGAGTAAAAGAGAGACACGGGTTGTTATAGGACCAATCGATAACAGTGCAGGAGAGATTATAATGGATAATAAAGAGATGGCAGAGGAACTAAATAAGTATTTTGCATCGGTCTTCACTGTGGAGGACATCAGCAATATACTGGTTAGTCAGGGGTCTCAAGGAATGGAACTGAGTTCAGTTAAGATTACTAGAGAGAAGGTGCTAGGAAAACTAACTGGACTGAAGACTGATAAGTCTCCCGGACTGGAGGAGGTGCATCCCTGGGTTCTGAAGGAGGTGGCTTTAGAGATAGCGGAGGCATTGGTGATAATTTTCCAAGAATCGATAGACTCCAGCATGGTTCCAGAGGACTGGAGGGTCGCAAATGTAGTTCCGCTGTATAAGAAAGGTGGGAGGCAGCATAAAGGAAATTACAGACCTATTAGTCTGATGTTGGTGGTGGGAAAGTTATTAGAATCGATCCTCAAGGATGAGGTTATGGAATACCTAGAGGCACAAGGCAAGATAGGTCCAAGCCAACATGGTTTCATGAAGGGAAAATCCTGCCTGACCAACCTATTGGAGTTTTTTGAAGAAATCTCAGGTAGGGTGGATAAGGGAGAGGCAGTAGATGTTGTGTATTTAGACTTTCAAAAGGCCTTCGACAAGGTGCCACACAAGAGGCTGATTAATAAGATGAGAGGTCATGGAATTACAGGTAGGATAACAGAATGGGTGGAGCATTGGCTGGTTGGCAGAAAGCAAAGGGTGGGAATAAAAGGATCCTGTTCTGGTTGGCTACCGGTTACTAGTGGTGTTCCGCAGGGGTCGGTGTTGGGGCCACTTCTTTTTACCCTGTACATCAACGATTTGGATGATAGAGTAAATAGTTTTGTGGCTAAGTTTGCGGATGACACCAAGATAGGTGGAGGAGTACAGAGTATTGAGGAGACAGGTAGGTTGCAGAGAGACCTAGATAGTTTAGGAGAATGAGCAAGGAAATGGCAGATGAGATTCAATGTTGAGAAATGTGCAGTTGTACACTTTGGAAGCAGAAATAAATGGGCAGATTATTATCTAGAAGGGGAGAAAATTCAAAGTACAGAAGTACAAAGGGGCTTGGGGGTACTCGTGCAGGATACCCTAAAGGTTAGCCACCAGGTCAGATCGGTGGTAAAGAAAGCGAATGCTATGTTGGCATTCATTTTGAGAGGTATAGTGTATAAAAGTAAGGAAGTGTTGATGAGGCTCTATGGGGCACTAGTGAGGCCTCATTTGGAATAATGTGTGCAGTTTTGGGCCCCTTATCTTAGGAAGGATGTACTGATGTTAGAGAGGGTTCAGAAAAGATTTACGAGGATTACTCCCAGAATGAAAGGGTTTACATATGATGAGCGTTTGTGAGAGTACAGAAGAATGAGAGGGGACCTCATAGAAACATTTAAAATATTGAAAGGACTGGACAGAGTAGATGTGGCTAAGCTGTTTCCCCTGGTGGGTGAGAACACAGTCTTAGAATTAGAGGGTACCATTTTAAAACAGAAATGAGGAGAAATTTCTTTAGCCAGAGGGTAGTGAAATTATGTAATTCTTTGCCACATACAGCTGTGGAGGCCCAATCATTTGGGGTGTTTAAGGAGGAAATTGATAGGTATCTAATTAGTCAAGGTATCAAGGGATATGGGGATAAGGCCGGAAATTGGGGCTAGATAGGAATAGTTTTAGTTTAGCTCATGGAGCAGACTCAATGGGCCAAATGGCATACTTCTACTCCTTTGTCTTGTGATCTTGTGATCTGGTATTCCCAGGTGATCTTTACTCCAGTTACTAACCAGGTCTGATGCTGCTGAATTGGATTCTGATAGTGTGCATGACAAAAGCACAAAATCACTACTCCCCAACATGTTAATGATGCCAAGACATTAAAATCAGTCAAGCCAGTCTGCAGCTGCAACCACACAGGCATATTGTTCACTTTGCATAATTCTCACCAGAACAATAATATTTAACCATCTATGCAACTTAGTCCCTTGCATGAGTCAGTGTGCCTTGGTTGCTGCATTGTCAGTAAATCATTCTTTCATACAACAGCAGTCAAGTTCTCCTGGCTGAGCTCCTTCAGTTTTTGTGTCTAGTTTATACTTATTTTTTTTTGGTGGAGGCATTGTTGGCAAGGCCAGCATTTATTGCTGATCCTTAATTGCTTTTGTGAAGGTGATGGTGAGCCATCTTCTTAAACTACTGCAGTCCGTCTGATGAAGATATTACCCCAGTGCTGTCAGGTAAGATGTCTCAGAGTTCAGACTCAAAAGATATGAAGAGCTGTCAATATATTTCCAAGTTTGCATGGTGTATAACTTCAACTTGCAGGCTGTAGTGTTCCTGTGCACCTGAAACCCTTGTTCATCTTGGTGATGGATGTCATGGGTTTGGGAGGTATTGTAGGTGACTGCAGTGCATTTTGTAGATAATACACACTGCAGTTGCAGTGAGACGTTGGTGGAAGTAATGGATGTTGACGAACTGCCAATCAAGCAAGCTGTTTTGTCCTGCATAGTTTTAAGCTTGTTGATCATTTTTGGAGCTGCACCTATCCAGGCAAGTGGAGAGTATTCCATCACACTGCTGATTTGTGCCTTGTCCATAGTGGTAGATACCCAACCTCTGTCAGTCAGGTAGGTGTTAGATTCTCTCTTGTTGTTCATTGCCTGGCACTTAAGTAATGTGAATATTATTGTCATGTATCAGCTGATGGTTGAATGTTGTCTAGGTCTTGAGGCATACAGGCTCCTTCATTTTATGAGGAGCTAAGAATGGATTGAACAGTGTGCTGTCATTGGTGAACATCCCCACTTTTGACCTTATGGTGGAAGGAAGATCGTTGATGGAGCAGCTGGAAATGGTTGGGCTGAAGACTGCAACAGTAATGTCCTGGGACAGGGATGGTTGACCTCCAAACAACCTGTTGGGTGCTGCTTCAAGTCAAGAAGAGCTGTTCTTGTCTCAAAACATGAGCTGGACACAAGCTGCCCACATCACCATCCCTGGCATGGCCTACAACAATAATACAAGGTGGAACATGGCAGAAACTTCCAGATTTCTTTATTTGTTTCCAAGTTTGGTGCCTGCTGTTTTCTCCTGAAGATTAGCAACTATCAGCCTCAGCTTCCTTAATGTATATTGCAAAAAGAAAAGAAGGTTTGAGGGAAGGAATGCATACTGTTGCTGGGTCTGTGCCTATGGATGCACTGTTCAGAATGCCACATTCCATACCCCGTGAGGAAGGAAGAAAATCTGGGGCAACATTAAGCGGATTGACATTCAGGCTGTTAGGTCTCTGCACCTTTCCTTTCTATTCTAACTTTTGTGCCAAGGAAATTGACCAGGAGCTAAGTTAAAGGACAGTCATTAATCTCTTGAAGACTTCTGGAGTTAAAAATTCAACTGTTGATAAAAGATGAAAATTTATCTGCAAAATAAGTTCAAAATGTCAGAAAGAAATGAGAAAATCTATTCAAACCATAAGAAGATTTTCTTTCCAGATGTGGATGCCTCCAGCCCTGACATAACCTAACAATGTAAGACAAGCTTTTCACTGTACCTCGGTACAAGTGACAATAATAAACTAATACCAATACCAATATATGTTGGGGAATTCTGCATGTATCCAGACTGGTGCCATCTCCCTGCAGTGTGTGATGGTCATTTAGCAATTTCAAGTTTTTGAAGGAAGCACTTCGCGTAAAGCACAATTGATGGTATCAGAAACATAAAACGCTTGAGTATATTTCATCAGTACAATGTTTATGATTTTTAAAATATTTTTGGGTAGTGTTGTGGATAGTGTAGAAGGTTGTTGAAGGTTACAGCAGGACATTGATAGGATGCAAAGCTGGGCTGAGAAGTGGCAGATGGAGTTCAACCCAGAAAAGTGTGAAGTGATTAACTTTGGAAGGTTGAATTTGAAGGCAGAATACAGGGTTAATGGCAGTATGGAGGAACAGAGGGAGCTTGGGATCCAAGTCTATAGATCCCTCAAAATTGCTGCGCAAGTTGGTATGGTTGTTAAGAAGGTGTATGGCGTGTTGGCCTTCATTAGTCGGGGTATTGAGTTCAAGAGCCGCGAGGCGATGTTGCAGCTCTATAAAACCCTGGTAAGACCACACTGAGAATATTGTGTCCAGTTCTGGTTGCCTCACTATAGGAAGGATGTGGTAGCTTTAGAAAGGGTGCAGAGGAGATTTACCAGGTGCTACCTGGATTGGAGAGCATGTCTTATGAGGATAGGTTGAGCGAGCTAGAGCTTTTCTCTTTGGAGAGAAGGAGGATGAGAGGTGACCTGATAGAGGTGTACAAGATGATAAGAGGCATAGATCGAGTGGACAGCCAGAGACTTTTTCCCGGGGCGGAAATGGCTAACACGAGGGGCTATAATTTTGGAGGAAAGTACAGGAGGGATATCAGAGGTAAATTTTTTACACAGAGAGTGGTGGGTGCTTGGAATGTGCTGCCAGGGGTCCAGGTAGAGGCAGATACATTAGGGACATTTAGGAGACTCTTAGATAGGCACACAAATGATAGAAAAATGGAGGGGTATGTAGGCGGGAATGGTTAGATTAATCTTTGAGTGGGTTAAAAGGTCGGAACATCGTGAGCTGAAGTGCCTGTACTGTGTTGTGATGGCGGAATATGAGGTGTTGTTTCTCCAACCTGTATCTGGCCTCAACGTGGCAGTAGAGGAGGCCATGGATAGCCATGTCAGTGTAGGAGTGGGATGTGGAATTGAAGTGGCTGGCCACCAGGAGGTCCTTCGCTCCATCTGCCACAACAGCTAGGAGCTCCTCCCATCTCTTCTCCTCCCCTCCCCCATTATTCCATAGTCCACTGCCCTCTCCTATCGGATTCCTTCTTCTTCAGCCCTTTGCCTCTTCTACCTATCACCTCTCAGCTTATTACATCTTCTCCCCTCCCCCACCCACTACCTTCTCCCTCTCACCTGAACTCATAGAACATAGAACATAGAACACTACAGCACAGTACAGGCCCTTTGGCCCACAATGTCATGCCGGCATTTTATCCTGCTCTAAGATCTATCTAACCCTTCCCTCCCACATAGCCCCCTATTTTTCTATCATTCATGTGTCTATCTAAGAGTCTCCTAAATGTCCCTAATGTATCTGCCCCCACCGTGTGTTCCACACACCCACCACTCTCTGTGTAAAAAACTTACCTCTGACCTTCCTCCAATCACCTTAAAATTATGTCCTCTCGTGTTAGCCATTGTCCCCTATCACCTGAACTCACCTATCCCCTGCCTGCATGTACTCCTCCCCCTCCCCTCACCTTCTTATTCTGGCTTCTACCCTCTTCCTTCCCAGTCCTGATGACGGGTCTCAGCCCAAAACGTCAACTGTTTATTTCCCACATGGATGCTGCTTGACCTGCTGAGTTCCTGCAGCACTTTTTAGGTAGGGAAATGATATTTGTCACTCCTCCTGTTAGTTCCCCCTCCATTGCCCTGAATGCAATGTATGTGTTCAAGAGGCTAGTATGGTAGCATGCTGTGTATTATTGGTTTTCCCAGCAATTCTGCGGTGTATGTTTTCTCTAGAATTCCTGAATGGATTTTTTTAGCTGCTTTCCTGTTTATGTTTTGTACGTTTACTACTTAATTTACTGCTGTTTCATTTTGAGCCAATGAATGCAGTGTGATGGAAAAGTGTGAGAAAAAATGTGTGATGGAAAGAAGGTGTGTTGAAGGTGTGTTACAGGAAGCATGTGCTGTTGCAATACTTTTAATATTGACATGGCAGTGATCACTGAATGCAAGGGGAGGTACAGGTTGTTTCACTTTTACTTTCAACCTTTAACTCTTAGCTATTTGAAAATGCAAGATGCAAACTGCTGGTAAACAAAATGTGCCAAAATTTTAAGCATGGATCTGGTGGCAAAGGCAGTTAATCAGTATTAATGTCACTGTATCTTGGGGTCCTAGGGCAGTGCCAGAACAGTGGGAAAGGAATGTCAAGAGTGTTAAAGCAATAGAGAGTTGTGACAGGCTGCAACAAGATTGAAAAGCAGTCCCTGGCTGTGAAAGCCTGGAGAGCTGTGGGAAGGCTGCAATAATACTGGAGAGCAGTGTATGAGCTGTCAGTAAAAGAGAGCAGTTTGATAAGGTGCCATATACTAGGCTTGTCATCAAGATTGATGGCCATGGAATCAAAGGGACTGCAGTAACATGGGTAGAAAATTAGTGAAGTAACAGCAAACAGAGAGTACAGTAAAACTCTGTTAATGGGGCACGCTCAGGACTTTTGTGTTGCTAAACACGCAAATTTTCTGGACCATTGGATGTTATTCCTGTTAATACCCCAAAACACTTTCATTTTAGCTTTTTTAGATGTTATACAGCAGTATAATAAATATTCCAGCTAACCTGGTAAGTTTAAAGGGAATGTAGGAATTGGGCCCCTGATGAGATTAAAAGGAGTGCTGGAAACAGAAACAGATGAGTTTTGAGAGAGTGTGGGAAACAGTTCCCCAGTAAGTTTAAAAGTACTGAGGGGACCAGGGCCCCAATATGTTAAAGGGAGTGTAGAAACCGGAGCCCCATTGTTCCAAGGAAAGCATAAGAACCAGTGCCCAGCTGTGTTAATGGTAGTGCAGAAACCCGGACCCTGGTGTTTTCATGGGGGCATAGAAACACCAGGTCCTGAGTGTGTTAATGGGATTGTGGGAATTAGCACCTAGTGTGCCAGATGCCAAAGCATCAGCTTAAAGGTTGTTTTTTAGACTGGAGAGAGCACAGCGAAGATCCCCAGCACTTAGGAATAAAACCATTGCTTTTCTTAACACATATTGATGACTTGGGTTTGGATGCAGAGGACACAATTTTCAAATTTGCAAATGACGCAAAACTTGAAACCATAGTGAACTATGAGGAGCATATAACAGACTTCAAGGAGATATAGAGAGACTGGTGGATCGACCAGATTAGTGCCAGATGACATTTAATGCTGAGAAATGTGAAATGTTACATTTTGGGAGGAAGAATGAGAAGAGGCAACTTAAACCAGACAGGAACAGTTCTGACAGAGGCACAGGAACTGAGAGATCCTGAGGTACACGTGTATGATTCATTGAAAGTGGCAGGGCAAGTTGAGACCATGATTAAAAAAGCATAAGGGAACCTATGAGGAATAGAGCACAACAACAAGGAAGTCACACTGAACCTTATGTACATTGATTTAGCCATAATTGGAGTATGAGTGTCACACTTTGGGAAAGATATAAAGGCTTCAAAGGGAGTGTAGGAGAGAAATGATTCCAGGGAATAAAGGGACTTTACTTACGTGGAGGGACTGGATAAGGGTTGCTCTTATTGGAATAGGGAAGGCTGTAAGTGGATCTAATAGGAATACTTAAAATCATGAAGGCACAACTAGAAAGAAACTGTTGCTGTGGCCGGATGAATTTCTCCCTCCTTGTTTCGACCATTCTGTGATTCAGTGCCAGTACTGCAGGATAAGCTGTAACATATGAAGGTTTATATTGTTTTAAATGGTAAATTATAAACATCTTAACTGAGATTTTCCACAGAATTGGCTGGAGCTTTTGTGGGATGGGATTATGCCTAAAATGCCAGTGGTCTGCTCCCCCTGCCCATTTCTCTTCCACCCCCACCCCCCGCTTTTTCTGCTGTAGCTTTGCTTCTCCTGCCCTTCATCTATTTGCTCTGTTAATGAGCCAGTGAGGACAAAGGAGACAACTGTGGATGGAATAGGTTAGAGATGGAAAAAGAAGAGTGAGTGTAACGATGAGACCAGGAAAGGTGGAGTTAAGGTCCTCTACATGCTGTAAGACTTGTGTATCTACACACCACAGTACCAGGTCCTGGAATGCAACTACAGAGCTGCCAAACCCAGGTACTATCCCCATCTCTGCCAGTTCCCAACCAGATGCAGCCACTTGCCTCAAAGCGTGGTAAGAGGGCTGGGTTGCAGGTGAGGCTGAAACAATCTGGGCTCAAGCTCCCCCTCCCCAGCATATTACTGGTGAACATCCAGGCCATTGAGAACAAAGTTGATGAACTAAGAGTGAGTCTGACCTTTCTCAAACTATAACATGTTTAAACTTAGAAAAAATTAGGAGTGGTACTGTTGATCCTTCGCTTAAATTTGAGGAAGTTTGGAATCCATTTATTCAATATTTCCATATGATATGAGCAGAACTTTTTCGAATCCCCTTCAATAACCTTTGAATATAGAGGAGCAGAGCCGACAACATAATAATGTGTTTTTTTTAATCGAAGAAATATCAGTCCAATTTTTTTTCTTTGAAGTTTTTGGTTTGATTTTGTCTATTATTATACCTTTTTTTTGATTTGGGGGTTTTCTCTTCATATAATTAAATTTCTTTTCAATTTTTTTCCATCATGTACACTTAGCAAGAGTGCGGGAGGTCTAGATTACATATTTTACTGCTTGTGAGTATAAATATTAACTGTTAGTATTGCTATCCCGATCTCTTTGTATCATATGTATAATTATTAATGTTATGTATATCAATTTGAATTACTTTGAAATTCAATAAAATGATTGAAAAAGAAAGAAGAGTGAGTCTGACCTACCAAAGAGAACTGAGGGACTGCTGTGTGCTATGTCTCACTGAAATGTGGCTTACGCCTGCCTTGCCTGACTGTGCCATACAAACTGAGGGCTTCTTAATTCATCGGATGGACCTGACGGTGTCCTGCAGCTATCCTGACGGCAGTTAACATCCCACCCCAGGCAGACATGAAGCCTGCACTTAATGAACTATAATCCTTCAACAGACTTGAAACGGGATACCCTGAGGCCTTCTACATCACTGCAGGTGACTTCAACCAGGCCAACTTCAAGATTGTGTTACCAAAATACTACCAGCATGTCTCCTGTCCCACCAGGAGCCTGAACACCCTTGACCATTGCTACAAAACTATCAAAGAGGCCTACCGAGCCACCACCCCACCCACACTTTGGTAAGTCAGACCACCAGGCTGTGCTTCTCCCTGCATACAAAACGAAGCTGAAATGGGAGGATCCAGTACAGAAAGTCATACAGTGCTGGTCTGAACAAATGAGCTTCTACGCGACTGCTTTGAGACTGGACCATGTTCAAAGACCCAGCTGCCGGCCTAGATGAGTATGTCACCACCATCACGGACTTTATCAGCAAGTGTGTTGAGGACTGTGTACCAAAGAGGAATATCTGGGTGTTCCCAAATCAGAAACCATGGATGAAACAGGAGATCCACTCCCTACTGAAGTCTAGGACTGCAGCATTCAAATCAGGCGACCCTGACCTTTACAATAAATTGAGATACGACCTCCAGAAAGCTATCAGGAATGCCAAGGGACAATACTGGTTCAAAATTGAGTCCCAGACTAGCCGTCAGTTGTGGTAGGGCTTACTTGCTATAACGGGCTACAAAATAAAGTCAGGCAGCATCACCAACAACAGCACATCCCTTCCCGATGAGCTTGACACATTCTATGACATTTTGAACATAAGGGGATTGGAATTGTCACCACCCACCCCGACAGCCTCCAATGAACCTGAACCCATAGTCACCACTGTAGACATAAGATCAGTCTTCTGGAGAGTAACCCTGTGAAAAGCAACTGGTCCAGATGATGTCTCAGGCTGTGTACATAGATCTTGCGCAGATTAGTGGCAGGTGTATTTGCAGACATTTTTAAACCTCTCCCTGCTTCAATCTGAGGTTCTCACCTGCTTTAAGAAGACCACTATTGACCTGGTTCCAAAGAAAAACAAGGTAACATGCCTTAATGACTACTGCCCAGTGGCTTTGACCTCCACCATCATGAAGTGCTTCAAGAGGCTGGTCATGGCACACATTAACTCCGGCCTCCCAGACAACCGACCCACTGCAATTTGCCTACTGCTGAAACAGGTCTATGGCAGATGCCATCTCCCTGGCCCTACACTCATCTCTGGAGCATATGGACAGTAAAGACACCTATGTTAGACCATTGTTTATTGACTATAGCTCCGCCTTCAATACTATAATCCCAAACAAACTCATTTCCAAACTCCTAAACCTGGGACTCAACACCTCCCTTTGCAACTGGATCCTTGACTTCCTGACCAACAGACCACAATCAGTAAGATAGGCAACAACACCTCCAGCATGATTATTCTCAACACGGATGCCCCACAAGGCTGTGTCCTCATCTCCCTACTCTACTCCCTATATACTCATGACTGCGTGGCCAGATTCTGCTCTAACTCCATCTATGTTTGTAGATGATACTCCTGTAGTGGGCCGTATCTCAAACAACGATGAGTCGGAGTACAGAAAGGAGATAGAGTGCTTAGTGACATGGTGTCATGACAACAACCTTTCCCTCAACGTCAGCAAAACAAAACAGCTGGTCGTTGACTTCAGGAAGAGGGGTGGTGCACATGCTGCTGCCTACATCAACAGTGCTGAGTTCGAGAGAGTTGAGAGCTTCAAGTTCCTAGTAGTGAACATCACCAATAGCCTGTCCTGGTCCGATCACGTAAATGCCATGGCCAAGAAAGCTCACAGCACCTCTACTTCCTGAGGAAGCTAAAGCAATTTGGCATGTATCCTTTGATCCTCACCAATTTTTACCAATGTGCCATAGAAAGCATCCGATGGGGATGCATCATGGCTTGGTATGGCAACTGCTCTGCCCACGACTGCAAGAAACTACAGAGAAACTGACACAGCTCAGCACATCACGGAAAGCAGCCTCACTCCATGGACTCTGTCCATACTTCTCACTGCCTTGGTAAAACAGCCAGCATCATCAAACACCCATCTGCCCTGGAATTCTCTCTTCTCCCCCCTCCCATCGGGCAGAAGATACAAAAGCCTGAAAGCACATACCACCAGGCTCCAGGACAGCTTCTATCCTGCTGTTCACAAGACAAGACAAGGGAGCAGGAGTAGGCCATTTGGACCATTGAGTCTGCTCCAAAGAAAAGGGAAAAAAAAAGAAAAAGAATGAGAAATGGGGGAGGGGGGGGCAACAAAAAAAATCTATTTTAACCCCAAATTCTGGCCTTATCCCCATATCCCTTGATACCTTGACTAATTAGATATCTACCTATCTCCTCCTTAAATGCCTCCAGTGATCTAGCCTCTACTTCTGTACGTGGCAAGGAATTCCATAAATTCACTACCCTCTGGCTAAAGAAATTTCTCCTCATCTCTGTTTTAAACCTGTACCCTCTAATTCTGAGATTGTGCCCTCTGGTCCTGGACTCACCCACCAAGGGAAACAGCTTGGCCACATCTACTCTGTCCAGTCCTTTCAACATTTTAAATGTTTCTATGAGGTTCCCTCTCATTCTTCTGTACTCCAGTGAGTACAGTCCAAGAGCTGACAAACGCTCATCATATGTAAGCCCTTTCATTCCGGGAATCATCCTCGTAAATCTCCTCTGAACCCTCTCCAACATCAGCACATCCTTCCTAAGATATGGGGCCCAAAACTGTACACAGTATTCCAAATGAGGCCTCACTAGTGCCCCAGAGAGCCTCATCAACACTTCCTTACTTTTATACACTATACCTCTCAAAATGAATGCCAACATAGCATTCGCTTTCTTTACCACCGATCTGACCTGGTGGTTAACCTTTAGGGTATCCTGCACGAGTACCCCCAAGCCCCTTTGTACTTCCGTACTTTGAATTTTCTCCCCTTCTAGATAATAATCTGCCCATTTATTTCTGCTTCCAAAGTGTACAACTGCACATTTCTCAACATTGAATCTCATCTGCCATTTCCTTGCTCATTCTCCTAAACTATCTAGGTCTCTCTGCAACCTACCTGTCTCCTCAATACTCTGTACTCCTCCACCTATCTTGGTGTCATCCGCAAACTTAGCCACAAAACTATTTACTCTATCATCCAAATCGTTGATGTACAGGGTAAAAAGAAGTGGCCCCAACACCGACCCCTGCGGAACACCACTAGTAACCGGTAGCCAACCAGAACAGGATCCTTTTATTCCCACCCTTTGCTTTCTGCCAACCAGCCAATGCTCCACCCATTCTGTTATCCTACCTGTAATTCCATGACCTCTCATCTTATTAATCAGCCTCTTGTGTGGCACCTTGTCGAAGGCCTTTTGAAAGTCTAAATACACAACATCTACTGCCTCTCCCTTATCCACCCTACCTGAGATTTCTTCAAAAAACTCCAATAGGTTGGTCAGGCAGGATTTTCCCTTCATGAAACCATGTTGGCTTGGACCTATCTTGCCTTGTGCCTCTAGGTATTCCATAACCTCATCCTTGAGGATCGATTCTAATAACTTTCCCACCACCAACATCAGACTAATAGGTCTGTAATTTCCTTTATGCTGCCTCCCACCTTTCTTATACAGCGGAACTACATTTGCGACCCTCCAGTCCTCTGGAACCATGCTGGAGTCTATCGATTCTTGGAAAATTATCACCAATGCCTCCGCTATCTCTAAAGCCACCTCCTTCAGAACCCAGGGATGCACCTCCTCCGGTCCGGGAGACTTATCAGTCTTCAGTCCAGTTAGTTTTCCTAGCACCTTCTCTCTAGTAATCTTAACTGAACTCAGTTCCATGCCTTGAGACCCCTGACTAACCAGTATATTGCTGATGTCCTCCACAGTGAAGACCGATGCAAAATACTTATTTAGTTCCTCTGCCATCTCTTTATTATCCATTATAATCTCTCCTGCACTGTTATCGATTGGTCCTATAACAACCTGTGTCTCTCTTTTACTCCTTATATATTTAAAACAACTCTTATTATCCTTTCTAATGTTATCTGCCAACTTCCTTTCATAATTCATCTTTTCTTTCCTAATGACCTTCTTAGTTTCTTTCTGCAGGTTTTTAAAAGTTTCCCAGTCTTCTGTTTTCCCACTAATTTTTGCTTCCTTGTATGCCCTCCTTTTTGCTCTTATTTTAGCCTTCACCTCTCTCGTTATCCACATTTGTGCCTTTTTTCCATTCAAAACCTTCTTTTTTCTTGGAATATATCTATCCTGCATTTTCCTTATTTCTTGTAGAAATTCCATCCATTTCTGCCCTGCCGTCCTTCCAGCTAGCTCACTCTTCCAATCAATTTGGGCCAGTTCCTCTCTCCTGTCACTGTAATTTCCTTTGTTCCACTGAAATATCAATACACCAGTTATCAGCTTCTCCTTCTCACATTTGAAACTGAACTCAATCATATTGTGATCACTAGTTCCTAATGGTTCCTTTACCTTTAGTTCCCTAATCACCTCCGGTTCGTTACACAGCACCCAATCCAAAACAGCCGATCTCCTGGTGGGCTCATCAACAAAATGCTTCAAAAAGCCGTCCCGTAGACATTCCACAAACTTACTCTCCTGAGATCCACTGCCTTCCTTGCTTTCCCAATGTTAAAATCTCCCATAATTATCTTGACGTTGTTTCTCTGACACGTTTTTTCTATTTCTAACTGTAATTTATAGTCCACATCCCGGCTGCTATTGGGGGGCCTATATATAACATCTACTATTGTCCTTTTACCCTTGCTATTTCTTAGCTCCACCCATAAGGATTCCACCTCTTCTGACCCAATGTCCTTCCTTTCTATTGATTTTATATCATTACTAACCATCATGGCCACAGCACCCCCTCTGCCTACCCGCCTATCCTTCCTATACACTGTGTACCCTGGGACATTGAGTTCCAAAATCACATCCGTCATAAAGCCATGACTCAGTGATTGCCACAATGTCGTATTTATTAATCTGTAGTTGTGCCACTTGGTCATCTACTTTCTTCCTAATGCTACGTGCATTCAAATATAGTACATTTAGTCCAGTATCTGCTATTGATTTTGTTGTACTTCTAATGTTCAGTAAATTGTCCTGACTTCTCACCTGCCTGTCCTTCTTGCCATCCTCACTGCACACTGTCTTGGACTTGTTTCTATAAACTTCCTCCCTCACCCTAACATCTTGTATCATATCATCCTGGTTTCCATTTCCCTGCCAGATTAGTTTAAACCCTCCCCAACAGCTAAATTAAACATTCCCACCAGGATATTGGACCCTTTGGAGTTTAGGTGTAATTCATCCTTAGTGAATAGGTCATGCCTCCCCCAAAGAAGGTCCCAATGATCCAGAAATCTGAAGCCCTGCCCCCTGCACCAGTCACTCAGCCACGCATTCATCTGCCAGATCTTTCTATTCTTACTACTGTTGGCACATGGCACAGGCAGTTATCCTGAAATTACCACCCTGGAGGTCCTACTTCTCAACTTTCTTCCTAACTCCTTGTATTCCTTCTTCAGGACCTCTTTGCTTTTTCTACCTATGTCATTGGTACCTACAATGTACCAAGACTTCTGGCTGATCACCCTCTCCCCTCAGAATATTCTGGACCTGGTCCATGACATCCCGTACCCTGGCACCAGGGAGGCAACACACCATCCGGGATTCATTGTCGGTTTCACAGAATCTGTTATCCGTTCCCCTCACTATAGAATCCCCAATAACCACTGCATTTCTGCTTCCCCACTGGACCACAGTACCAGGCATGGTGCAAAGGTCCCGGTTGCCGTGGTCTTCCTCTGTCAGGTCATCCTCTCCAACGGAATCTAAAATGAAATACCGATTTTTCAGGGGAACTGCCACAGAGCTACTCTCTACAAACTCCTTATAACTCCAGTCTATTTCCTGCTCGCTCTCCCTAATCAGTCGAAGGTCATCGAGCTGCTGCTCCAGACTCTCAACACGTTCCTTGAGGAGCCGCATCTCGGTGCACTTTGTGCAGATGTAGTTATTGGGGAGGCTGATAGTCTCCCAGGGTCCCCACATCTGGCACTCCAAACATAAGACCAACCCCAGATGCATACTGCTAAAGCACTGTCCAATACTATAATACTGAGATAAATAAACTAATAACTTACCCCCTCTCTATAAGTCTTGCCTCTTACCCAGTCTCGCTGAAGCCCGTTGAGCCAAAGCCCAAACCACTCTGCTCCATCTCACTCAGCTGCCCGCTCCGACGCTGCCCGCTGGATATGGAAGTCTTCTGTTATAAGACTATTGAATGGTTTCCTAGTACGATGAGTTGGACTCTGACCTCACTATCTACTTTGTTGTGACCTTGTACCTTATTGTCTACCTGCACCGCACATTCTCTGTACTGTAACACTTTATTCTGCATTCTGTTATTGTATTACCTTGTACTACCTCAATGCACTGTGTAATGAATTGATCTGTATGGACTGTATGCAAGGCAAGTTTTCCACCGTACCTTGGTACATGTGAGAATAATAAACCAAGTTACCAATTTATCAATTTATCAGTTCATTCCTCACTAGCTGAATTCCTTCCCTTCCCTTCCCTTCCCTTCCCTTCCCTTCCCTTCCCTTCCCTTCCCTTCCCTTCCCTTCCCTTCCCTTCCCTTCCCTTCCCTTCCCTTCCCTTCCCTTCCCTTCCCTTCCCTTCCCTTCCCTTCCCTTCCCTTCCCTTCCCTTCCCTTCCCTTCCCTTCCCTTCCCTTCCCTTCCCTTCCCTTCCCTCCCCTTCCCTCCCCTTCCCTCCCCTTCCCTCCCCTTCCCTCCCCTTCCCTCCCCTTCCCTTCCCTTCCCTCCTCTTCCCTCTCCTCCCAATCCCACCCCTCCCCCTCCCTCCCCTTCCCTTCCCTTCCCTTCCCTCCTCTTCCCTCTCCTCCCAATCCCACCCCTCCCCCTCCCCTCCCCCTTCCCTTCCCTTCCCTTCCCTCCTCTTCCCTCTCCTCCCAATCCCACCCCTCCCCCTCCCTCCCCTTCCCTTCCCTCCCCTTCCCTTCCCTTCCCTTCCCTTCCCTTCCCTCTCCTCCCAATCCCACCCCTCCCCCTCCCTCCCCCTTCCCTTCCCTTCCCTCCCCTCCCCTCCCCTCTCCTTCCCTTCCCTTCCCTTCCCTTATCTCACTAGACTGTATGTGAGGGAGGGCAGCTGGTTGCAGAATGTGGAGCAGGAATCAGAAAGCTATGGCAGAGATAGGGGCTGTTTGGCTTGGACTGGATGATGGATAGAGAAATCAGACTGGTCAGGTCAGTTTGCCAGCTGCAAGAGAGAAGCTGGGCCAAGCAGGTAGATGTGTGCATAAAATTTGGGATTTAAGAGTATATTGGGGTATAGAGTGGAGAAAGTGGAGGCTCACTACTTGTGCCTGACTTTAACACCTTTCAGAAGATCTCAAACTCAGTAGGTTAGAAATGTATTTCTGTGATAGGTAAATCCCATGCCACAAGAGCTGAGCTTCAATTCTGAAGAAAATCTTTTTTCAATTTCTATTTTATCACATATAAAACTATAAATCTGTACAAGTGTAACAGCTATCATTCTATCTACGTCTCTGTAAAATTGAATGGGAGCAGTTCATTAATATTGAAATTTATTAAAGAAACACTAAAAGTGAAGTAAAGCACCTGTGTAGCTGAACATGATGGCCTGCTGTAAAGCAACACAGGGAGAAATGTGACAGCTGTCAGGGTCAGTGTCCAATGGAGATCAGCATTAAAGTTATAAATAAAAAGGTAACGGTGCACAGATTAGCTAATGCTTGGGCTGGCGCCCACAGCCAACTCTCACAAGACGATGCTGTGCTCTGTGCAAAATGTCTTTAAATGTGTTAATATGTGGCTAGAAATCTTTCACTGGAGTTGTAAAGGTTTGGTTGTTGGTGGCAGTGTCCTGCAGTGTACAGTTTTGAAAAAGACTTGTAAAAATAATTTCCTGTTCTCTTTCCTGGAACATCAAGGTACCTAACACACATCGGAATCTGGCAAGTTCCTCTTCTATCATCCTCTGCATCTCTTCACACCATCTGTCTCAATGTATCTGAATGCAGTAAAATGACTTTACAAGGTGTCAAAACCCTGGGAACACAGCTCCACTTGGCAGCTTGAATGAGAAAAATAAAGTCATCACTGAAGTCCTCATTACAAAGCATTCTGGGACCTGTCCATCAGAGCACAAAGGGACTAGATTGTCTGATCATTCACTCTGGCTGTTATGTTGTCATGCTATTGGAGACAAAATGCAGCACAAGGCAATTTGAAATTCAGTCTGTGAAATTTTAAAGAATAATATAATCAATTAATTTCATTTGACAGGCTGGGAGATGAAGGGGTACACGTTAGTATGTGTTGTGTACTGTACTTTGAGACAAACATGCACACATGTTGATTTAATATTGAGATGCTGTGTACCCAGTGTAGTAATAAGGGACCTGATATCTATTGAAAGACTGTCTACAAATTAGTTGCAGATGAGTAGAGCAGGTTGTTGTTCTTTTGCTGAAGATTCTGCAACTGCTCTTGATAAAACAGATTAACTAAACGTTAGTGTTTTAATATTTAAAAAGATCTCATTCTGTAGTGCTGGGAGAAGCATCCCCCCATACCCACCCATTACAACATTCAGCTGATTGAATGTTGCACTGTGCCTCACATTACCCATTTCAGACGCATGAAATTGGCTTTTCACGTGGGGACAGTTGGCTGTTAAGTTATGGCATGAATGTGGAGATACGGCCTGCCAACCAATTAATAAGTTTGGAATAATTTCATATCTTTGGCTTGCTTGGTAGCAGAGCCAATATTCACTGACAATCTTTTCGTAGGACATGGACATCACTGGCAAAGCACAATTTATTGTCCATCCCTTGTTGTTCCTGAAATTAATGGTCATCACATATAAACTAGACCAGGTAGAAATGGCAGACTTCTTTTCTGGAAAGATATTAGTGAACAAAATGTATTCTTTTAATGGAGACTGCAGATGCTGGGATCTGGAGCAACAAACAAGCTGCCAGAGGAACTCAGCGGGTCGAGCAGCATCTGTTGGGGAGGGAAAGGAATTGTTGACATTTCAGTTTGAAACCCTGCATCAGGACTAATGCAGGGTTTTGACCAGAAACATTAACAATTCCTTTCCCCCCATCGATGCTGCTTGACTCGCTTGAGTTCCTTCAGCAGATTATTTGATGCTATTTGTTTAATGACAATTGTGGAGATTCATGGTAATTATTACTGATGCTAACATTTTATTCCAAGTTACGTAATTGCTTGAAAACTCCAGCTGCGATGGTAGCGTTTGAGCTTGTATCTCTGGATCACTAGGTACTAAGCCAGTAGCATAAACACTACTCTATCATCCCCAAATAATTAGATATTCATCTCCTGTATTTCTTTTAACTTTTGTGTCTGAGCCTGTGTTGGAAGGTGGAAGAGTTAATTTGAAATATGGAAACATGTAAGCTTGGGTAAGTTCTCAGGGAGCATGAGCACACAGCATAAAGATACTTCAAAATTAGTAAGAATTTCTATGACATAGAACTAGGCCATTCACCCATTGAATCTATTCCAGCTCTCAGAACAATGCTATCAATTCTATTCACCCACTTATTTCTCTGTAACTAATTCTCTCTCTCACATGCTCATCAAGTGCACCCTTATTCTTTTACCATGCATGTACACTGCTCATAATTAACAATAGTCAATTAATTAACCTAAGTTAACCTAATGATTGATCTGGCATCAAGTGGCATTTGTGAAAAAGCTTTCAAAAGTTTGCAGCGGAAGCTTTTTCTAATGTGGGTGGCTGGTTCTGATTCTTAGACTTTGCCCTTGGCCCTGAATTTCCCATCTAGCAGACATAACAGCTCTCTATAAACACAACTGTGTCACTTTTCGTTATGAAAACTTTGATCGTCACCCCATTAATCTTCTAAATTTCAGGGAATAAAATGATAGTTTAATTTTTGAAATTTATGTGCCATTCTGGTAAATTAACATACTGTCTCCAAGATCTTTCCTATCTTTCCTAACTTTGGTTCCCAGAATTGCTCAAAGCATGCCAAGTTTTGATTATCCATTTGTTTGTGTAGCTGCAATATAATTTCTACCTCTTTGTTTTCTAGTTCTTAGATATAAATACCAATATACTGTAATCTTTTTTGATTATTTTGATTATGCATATCCTTGATATTTTAATTATCTTTCCATGTGGACTCCAAGCCAATTTGGACCTTCACTGTTTCTAGCTATTCTCTGTTTAAATAATATTCTGTTCAATACTAGGGCAGTACAATGGTGCAGCTAGTAGATCTGCTGTCTCACATTGACTCAGGTTCAATCCTGATCTCTGATGCTGCCTGTGTGGAGTTTGCACATTCTCCCCATGACCACATAGGTTTCCTCATGGTGCTCTGGTTTCCTCCTATATCCCACAGATATGTGGGTTTCTAGATTAACTGACCACTGTAGTTGGCCTTGGTGTGTGATTAAGTGGTAGAATCTGGGGGGAACTGATGAGAATATGGGAGAATAAAATGGTTTAACAGAGGATTAGTGTAAATGTATGCTTCATGGTTAGCACGGACTCGATGGGCTGAAGGCCCTGGATAACTGGATGACGATATGATTGCTTAGGCCCAAAGTGAATGATCCCACATTTGCCTGTATTGAAACCTATATCCCACGGTTTACACATTCATTTGAATGCTTCTATCAAACTCCTATAATGATACAGACTTTTGAGTCATTGTCAAACCTGGATATTTTTGGTATTGGTATTGGTATTGGCTTATTATTGTCACTTGTACCGAGGTACAGTGAAAAGCTTATCTTACAAACCAATCGTACAGGTCAATTCATTACACAGTGCAGTTACATTGAGTTAGTACAGAATGCATTGATGCCGTACAGGTAAAAAAAAACAATAACAGTACAGAGTAAAGTGTCACAGCTACAGAGAAAGTGCAGTGCAATAAGGTGCAAGGTCACAACAAGGTAGATTGTGAGGTCATAGTCCATCTCATTGTATAGGGGAACCGTTCAATAGTCTTATCACAGTGGGATAGAAGCTGTCCTTAAGTCTGGTGGTACGTGCCCTCAGGCTCCTGTATCTTCTACCCGATGGAAGGGGAGAGAAGAGAGAATGTCCCGGGTGGGTGGGGTCTTTGATTATGCTGGCTGCTACACCAAGACAACGAGAGGTAAAGACAGAGTCCAAGGAGGGGAGGCTGGTGTCCATGATGCGCTGGGCTGTGTCCACAACTCTCTGCAGCTTCCTGCGATCTAGGATGCTTTCTATGGTGCATCTTGTCTAAGTCAGTAATAGCTGCAGTGAATAGTGAGGCCTAACTGAGAACCTTGTCCTATCATTTAGAGTACCTTCTGATCATCTCTATTCTCACCATTCAGTTAATTTGCTAACCAGGCCAATAATTTGCTTTTAATTCCATAAGCCTCATCTTCAGCTAACATTCTCTTATGATATACATTCATAAATGTTTTGTGGGAAGTCCACAGGAATACCATCCGTAGATAGTCCCCAGTTCAGCACTTTAATCACTTATTTGAGATATTTGTATCATTTATTAAGCACATCCAGATTCTTTTGCAAATCCCAATTCCCTGTGACTGTCCTTCATTAAAATTTAGTAATTTCTGAATAATAGATGTCAAGCCTAGTAATTTCTAGGGTAGGGACATGTTCGGCACAGCTTTGTGGGCCGAAGGGCCTGAATTGTGCTGTAATTGTTCTATGTTCTATGTTCTAAGCCAACAAGTCTAAGGTTCCCTAGGTTCCGACCCTCAACTTTCATAAATAATGCAGAGTCATGGCAATTTTCTGATTTGTAGAGTAGTTCCTAAATCAAGAGAATTTTGGAAAACACTGCTGAAGCTATCTACAATGTCCTTTCTTATTTCCTTTGACAAACTGGGATAGAAACCATTTGGTCTTGAGGGTATGTCACTCTCCAATTCCATTATTTCTTTCAGTTCTGTTATCTTGCTTATGTTAATTTTTGTAAATCCCTGCCTCTGGATCGATATTAGTTTCCTTGCAACGTCCAGGATGATATCTTCTTCATCTATAATATGTAATGCTAATTAATTATTTAATATATCTAACATTTCCTCACAAATATCAATTGTATGTAATCAAGAGAACATGAAACTAAAATCACTTATTCCTGTCTCAGTGACATCAACCAATTCCACCTATACCTCAACATGTCTGCAGCTGAAACCCTTACTAATGCCTTTGTTACCTTAACACTTAACTGTTCCAATGCACTTCTGGCCAACCTCCCATTTTCTGTCAACATGCGATCATCCAACATTCTGTTTCCCCTATCCTAACTTGCACCAAAAGTGTGTTCACCTATCGCCCCTGTGCTGCTCTACATTGGGTTCTGGTTTGATTAATGCTTCCGTTTTAAAATTTTACTTTTTGTTCACAAATAATTCCATGATCTCATGCTTTTATACTTGAAATACAAGAATATTAAGTGTCTTTTCCAGGGCCATTTTTATAGGATGTAAAATGCGGAGATATGTGTATCATTAATAGCCATGGGTAAGGTGTTGTAAGATTGGAAGGTGACTAATGTTGTGCCTTTATTTAAGAAAAGCTACAAGAAAAAGCCAAGGAACTACTGGTTGGTGAGCCTAACATCAGTGGTAGGTAATTTATTGGGGCGGATTCTGAGAGATGGGATGTACATGCATTTGGAAAGGCAAGGGATAATCAGCATGGCTCTGTGTGTGGGTAATCGTGTCTCACAAATTTGAATGAGTTTTTTGAAGTGGTGACCAACAGGATTGATGAGGGCATGACAGTAGACATTGTCTATGTGGACTTTAGCAAGGCCTTTGACAAGGTCCCTGATGGTAGGCTGGTACGGAAAGTTGCATATGATCCATGGTGAGCGAGCAAATTGAATACAAAATTCCCTTGATGTTAGGAGTCAGAGGGTAGTAGTGGAGGGTTGTTTTTTGATTGGAGGCCTGTGACCAGTACAGTGCCACAGGGATCAGTGCTGGGTTCCCTGTTGTTTGTCATAATTGTGTTGAAACGATGGTAATGTTTGCAACTACTTGGATGAGAATGTAGGTGGCCTGATTAGTAAGTCTGCAGGTGATGCCAATATTGGTGGTGTGCTAGACAGTGAAGAAAGTTGCTTAAAGTTACAAACTGGATCTAAATCAACTGGCAAAGTGGGAAACGGAATGGCAGATGGAACTTAACTCAGACAAGTGTGAAGTGATGCATTTTGGGAAATTAAAGCATGGCAGGACCCTGGGGAATGTTGTAGAGCAAAGAGACCTTGGGGTCTCTCTATTTCCCTGAAAGTGACAACACAGGTAGACAGGGTAGTGAAGAGGTGTATGGCGCCGTGGAGACATATGATACTGCAGATGGTGGAATCTGGAGCAACACACAAGACACTGGAGGAATTCAGTGGGTCAGGCAGCATCAATGGAGGGAAATGGACAGTTAACATTTCAACCCCAAATGCTTGCTTTCATCGGCCGGGGCATTGGGATGTCACGTTACAGCTGTTGGTGAGACCACACCTGGAATATTGTGTGCAGTCCGGGTCACCACGCTATAGGAAGGATGTCATAAAGCTAGAGAGGGTGCAAAGAGATTCACAAGGATATTGCTGGGAGGGCTTGAGTTATAAGGACAGACTGGATATGTCTGACCGTTTTCCCTGGAGCAAAGGAAGCTGAAGGGTGACCTTATAGAGGATTATAAAATCAAGAGGGGCATTGATAAGGTGGATTGTCACATTTTTTTTCCCAGGATAGGGGAGTCTGATACTAGAGGGCAGAGGTTTAAAGTGAGAAGGGAAAGATTTAAAGGGGACCTGAGGGGCAAGTTTTTCACACAGAGGGAGGTAAGTCTATGGAAGGAATTGCCAGAGGAAGTGGTAAGGGTGAGAACAATTACAATGTTAAAAAGTCATTTGGATAGGTACATTGATAGGAAATGTTTAGAGGGATATGGGCTAAACACAGATAAATGGGACTAGCTCAGGTATGCACTTTGGTTGGCATGGGTCATTTGGACCAAAGCGCCTAATTCCATGCTGTGTAACTCTATGCTCTATGACTCTATAACTCTACACTTGAATCAATGAAATGTGCGTTCCTTTACCGGTCTATTTTCCATTTAGCATACTTCCAGGTGATGGTGAAATTTTGCCAAATATAAATAAATTGAATGAGCTCACAGGGGCAAGCTCACTCCTGAGCCAGAGTTTGCTGTGATTATATGATGTATAAATATTGCCAACCCTGATAGGCCTAGCAGGGTCTACCATATGCTGCTTGTATGTGCTTTGCATGGATTCTTTGCTATTAAAGCATATATAGAAATACAGTGAAAAATGCATTGTGCTCTCTCCCACTTTTAGACACAATAAATTGTTGCTTTCCTTTGAATAAGTGTCAACGTTCCCTTGTTTAGACTTAATTTCCATTTCCGATTCAATTAAATTATGTGACTATAGTCATAATCCAGAATTGGCTCACTTCATTCTTTCACTATATCAGCCGACATAGATTTAGGCGCTCAATGTTCACATTGTGACGTTTCTAATTGCATTCATGCTGTCTCCAAATTTCTTGGCTAATTTCATCTAGGAAGTGATTTACATGGTTTCAAGAGGTTTCATGAGTCATAAGGTGGTATCTTTTAAGCATAGACACTGTTCTTGGTTTCAGTTTTCTCAGTTTGAAATTGGATCAGATTGGTAGAAAGAACTTTCCTCATTCTCTCTTGAAACTCTTTTCAACAAAATTAACTGTTATGATTGCACTCTACTCCCAAATATCTATGAGTTTATATATCAAGGACAAGCATAATTCATCATAAATCTTGGAGTTACACCCAGGATTAATTGATTATAGCAAGTGAAAAATAATGTAGCAGTAGATATTTTATCTTGGTTGCTTATCGTTTATTATTGGGACAGGGTAAAGGGAGCCCTGTTGTTTCTCTGCTCTATGTTACATACTATAGATAAGATGTGGCAGTGCTGGAGAGGGTGCAGAGGAGATTCATTGGGATATTGCCTGAGGTAGAGCAGTTAAGCTATGAGGAATGACCAAAGGGACTAGGTCTGTTTTCCCTGGAGCAAGTAAGTTAAGAAGTGACATGATTGAAATATATAAAATTATGAGGGGATTAGATAAGGTAGACTGCAGAAAACTTTTCCCAATATCAGAGGAAGATAAAACTAGGGCAAGGTTTAGAGTAAGGGGTAATAGATTTAGAGGTGATCTGAGGGGGACCGTTCTCACCCACAGGTTGGGGTACTGAGAGAGTAGTGGAAGCAGAGTTGCTGACAGCATTTAAGAAGTGTCTTTATGAACACTTGAATTACTTGGCCATAGAAAGCTATGGGCCAAGTACTGGAAGATGTGATTAACATGGATGAATGCCCACTGGTCAGCATGGACATGATAGGCCAAGTGACTTGTTTTCATGCTGTATGATTCTATAACTCAATGACAAGAAAGATAACTCTAGTGTTGCTGGTAACAGGATCCAGTCCTTAGAAATAACCAGTCCACAATGTGAGATTGTAAACAATTTGGTTCTTGAAGGAATAATTCAATTGGACATATACTTGGCACATTAGCATTAATTTGTATTTTTTTCTTGAAAATAGAATAAAAATATGACTAAAATGAAAAGTGTCTTATTTTATTTATTACAAACTTATTATTTATATCAACTTTCTAATACATCCATATACTTAAATTTGGAGTGCTTTTTTTTCCTTTTTGCAATAACTGTAGTTGAGGAGAATTATTTTTGGTTGGAATCTAAATTCAACAATAATTTCCCTGAATATATCATCTTTAATATGGTTCAGCATCCCAAGATGGTTCATAGAAGCATTATCAAACAAAATTTGTCAACACATTTGATGATATTAGGGCAGATTACCAAAATCATCATCTAGAAGATAGGTTTTAAGGAGCCTCTTAAAATGGGAAGGAGGCAGAAAGACCTGATAAGGGAATTCCCAAGCTATTTTAGTTTACTAACTGTCCTTGAGAAGATGGTGGTGAGTTGGCTTCAGGAGCTGCTGTAAGTCCTTCTGGTGAAGGCACTCCCACAAGGCTGCTAGCGAGTTCTAAATTTTAGACCCAGCAATGCTGAAAGGTGGGGAATATATTTCTAAATCAGGATGGTGTGTGATGTGGAAGGAAATATGCCGATGGTGAAGTCTCCATGTACCTGAAACCTTTATCCTTACTGGTGGGAAGTGATATTTGAGTATCTGGCATATAACTGTGGTGTTTTTGCAGCAACATGCCTGAGATTTCTATTTTCATTTTGTTTCTTCATTAGTTTATATTTCTCCTGAATTCTTCTCTCCTGTCGTCATATCCCCTTTCACTTCTATCTTGTTGACTACCCTCTCCTTGTACCACACACCTCCACTCACACCACATTTCCAAAATTCCAAATCAGTTTCTGGGATATTCACCATTAACCACAAACTCAACTTGACCAACCACATAAATACTATGGCCACAATAACAGCTCAGAGGATGAGTATCCTGCAGTAGATTACTCATCTTCTGTCACTCCAAAACCCTTCTAGCATCTAGAAGGTACAAGCATCATGATGGAATACTCTCCACGCATGGATGTGTGTAGCTCCAATTCTCAAGGAACATAATGGTATCCAGGGCAAAGCAGCTCACTTGACTGGAATCCCATCCACCATCCTAAACAGTTATTCACTCCATCACTGGCACACAGTGACCGCATAGAATCAGTATCAGATTTATTATCGCTGACATACGTCACGAAATTTGTTGTTTTGTGGCCACAGTATGTGCAAGACATAAAGACATAAAAATTATTATAAGTTACAGAAATAAATAAATAGTGCAAAAGAGGAATAATGAGGTAGTGTTCATGGGTTCATGGACGGTTCAGAAATCTGATGGAGGAGGGAAAGAAACTGTTCTTGAAATGTTGAGTGCGGGTCTTTAGGCTCCTGTACCTCCTCCCCAATGGTAGTAATGTGAAGAGGGCATGTCCCGGTTGGTGAGGTTCCTTAATGATCCTTTTGTATGGATTATTTACAAAATGCATTGCAATTATTCATTGAAGCTACTCCAATAGTACTTTCTAAACCTGTTACCTTTACCATTGACAAGGAGAAGGGTGGTAGTTGCATCTGAAGTATATTCAGTTGTGTAGTATGTGTAATTCAACATTCTATTGTCTTTACAGATTTCTGTTATTCATTAGGTAGATATGCTTTTCAAATCTACCATTGCTTCTGGGTGTATTTCAGCTATATCTTTTGCTATTTTGACATCATCCAGCTGAGGTTCTTCCTCTTCTTATGCACGGTTATATATTTGCTTGCATTCAATCTCAGTTTTCTTTAATTCTGCCCAATAAATATTGCATCCAACTCATTTTGTGAATTCTTTGCACAAAAATCACTGGCCTTTCTTTTTTGAGATCAAATGAGAAGTTGACAACTTTGTACTTAATTTCTGAATACCGGTCATATATGTAAATTAGAAGCTCTAGTTGTCCCAGTTATGAGCCCTGGCACAGAACAGTCACAAAATATACAATAATGCTGTTAAGAATGCAAATCAAAAGCACTTAGCAGGTTCCAGGATCTCTTACACATGATTAATTAACTCATTCAAAAGGTGTGAAGGTGAAAAAGTTAGGGCAATTGCTTTAGACAGCTTCATCAGAAGGAACATTTTCAAGTTTTCCTATTTAAGAGAAAAAACAGACTGAATAGAAGATGCCATTGATAATGTCGGTTCATGATCTATTTAACAGAATGGAGAGTCAACTGATTCATACCAAACATGACAATTTCATGACAAATTAATACAGATATTGCAGATATGCTATTACAACCTTGTCAGTGCTGTGCCAGCTAATGTCAGAAGAATATTTCGCAAATCTGAGAAAGGTGACAAAACCAGGATGTTGGCTCATCAGTATTATAAATTAAACTAGTTTTTTTTTCTCAAACCTCACAAAAATTCTGGCTTGGTACCAAGCATCAGCATTTTTTACTCTCTAATTTCTTCTTCCTTTCCCAGGAGTACTGTAGTACAGTTATATGAACAATAATTGTCCTTCAGACCTTGCCCAAGTGGCTAATATATTGAGAAAGTCTATACAGTGGTGTTGGCAGCCTTTTCAGATGCGAACGTGAGCATAATTGAGCTGAATTAGGTTCTCATCTGAAATACACAAGCAGTTTTGCAGCAGGTGTCATTGGATAGTGATTGGTAATGAAGGCTATGATTAATTGCCTCTCTCCCTAGATCTAGGTATGGAGGTCACTGGTTCTGATGGATATTAGACAGGATGGATTTCATTCTTTATCTTCAAACTGTAACAAAATTTGAAGTACATTTGACAAATTGTCTCAACTAAAACTCAAACATCTTTAAGATGCTAACAGACCTCTCTCTGCATTTCCAGATTTATTTTTGTTTTTGTTGTAGATTTATAATAACCAAATGGCAAAAATTTAAGTTAAGCTCATGGCTGGTTTACAATGGCAAGTAGAAGGAAACTGTTACCATTAACAGCTGGTTCAAGTATTTGGGGGCACAGATTTAAAGATGTTGCAAGGGCAATGTGAAGAATATTTCTTTTATGCGGAGTTGTTATGATCTGGAACTCTCTGTTTATGGTGCTTGAATTGTGCTGAGACCAGTGAGCTAGCAAACTACATAACTAGGGAAGCAGAGAGGATTTAAAACTAAATATTAGAGGCAAGGGATCAATGTTGTAAAGGTATGGTAAATGAGAGAGAAAGGACAAGGTCAGAGACAGAGGTATTAATATGGGAAATGATAAACATCATGGCAAGCAGGGATTGAGAGTACAAATCTAAGAATAAATCAGTAGATAAGACAAACCAAAGGATCTGTGTTTGAATATGCACAACATTCAAAACAAAACAGATGAACTGAGAAAGCAAATGAAAAGAAATAGGCATGTTCTGATAATCATTAAAGAAATGTCTGCAGGATAAAACAGATTAGGACCTGAATACTGAAGGGGACATGATATTTAACAAGGACAAGATACTAGAAAAAGGTGGAGAAGTGGCTTTGTTAATTAATGATAATTTAGTACAATAGAAAACCTCCACATAAAGACCCACCTTCCGTGGTTAACTAAAAAAGTAGTATCAGGCTTAGAGAATAACCACTTAATTATTCAAAGCCTTGCAGCAGGTCTGAAGGTTAGACAGAATATATAAAAAAAGTAAAGAATAACTGAAAAATTAGGAAGGAAAAATTAGAATATGAGATAAAACTAGCCAGAAATGTTAAAAATGATTGTAATACTTTTTATAGATATTCAAAAAAGTGAGAATTGGTCCTATCAAAATAATAATGGAAAATAAGGAGACAGCAGATGAATTAAACAATGAATTTGCATCAGTCTTGATTATAGAGGATACAAGTGACATCCAGAAATAGCTGTCAATCTGGAATTACATGGGATGAAGAAACTCAAGAAAATTACAAGCAACTCACAAATTGTTGGATCTGTGGGCTGACAGGTCTCCAGTCATGTTGGAATTTATCCTAGAGTCTAAAAAGAAGTGGCAAGTGAGATGGTTGATGTGTTGGTTTTATTTTTCTTAACTTTACCAGAATTGGGGAACATTCTATTCTTGGGAAAGAGCAAACATAACCCCTTTATTCCAAAAGAAAGGAGGGAAAGCAGGAAATCAGAGATCACTTACCTCAATGTCTGCCACAGGGAAAATGTTAAAAGCTATTATTAAAAGCACTATGGCAGGGCACTTAGAAAAATTCAAGGTAATCAGGCAAAGTCAGCATGGGATTGGGAAAGGGAAATCATGTTTTACCAATTTCTTGGGGTGTTTTGAAGAAGTCCAATGTGCTGTGGATAAAGGGAAACTCCTGTTTGTACTGTACTTAGATTTCCAGAAGGGAATTGATGGGACATCACATCAATTATTTCAATTCAGTTATTGGAGAAAATAAAAGCTCATGGTGCAGGAGATAACATATAGGTGTGGATAGAAGATCAACTGGTTAACCAGAAATAGTAGACATAAATGGATCTTTTCCTGGTTGGCAAGATACTGTATAACAAGTGGTGTGCCAAAAGGAGTGGTGCTGGGACCTCTATCTTTTACAACTTATATAATTGAATTGGATGAAGGCATCAAAGATATGGTTACTAAATTTACTGGTGACACAAAGATAGGTAGGAAAATAAGTCATGAAAAGGATATAGGAAAACTACAAAGGGATATACTGTAGATAGGTTGAACCAATGGACAAAGATCTGGCAAGTGGAATCTAATGTGAGAAAATGTAAACTTGTCCATTTTGGCAGGAAAAGTGGAAAAGAAGAATGTTATCTAAATGGTGAAAGACTGACAGCTCTGGGATGTGGAGGAATCTAGCTAAAAACTAGTATGCAGGTACAAAGCAATTTAGAAAGCTAAAAGAATGTTAATGCTTCTTTTGGGGAAATAGCTTACGAAAACAGGGAAGCTATGTTTCAGTAATATAGGCCATTGATGAAACCACATCTGGAATACTGTGTATAGTATTGTTCTCCTTATATAAGCATGAATGGAAATATGTTGGAAACAATTTGTAACAAGTTTATGAGGCTGATGCCTGGGATGAGTGTCCTGAAGAAGGGGTTTTGATCTGAAATGTTTTTCTTTCCATAGATGCTGCTTGGTCTGCTGAGCTTTTCCAGCATTTTCTGTTTTTATTTCAGATTTCCAGCATTCCTGGCTGAGATAGAACATTAGATTACAGATAAATAAAGGGTTATGGACATGAGAAACAAAAATGGTGCTGAGGATAAGATTAGATGAGATATAATTTTATTGAGTGGTGGAGCATACTCAAGGGGCAACACTGCCTACTCATGCTCCTTTTTCTTAAGTCCTTGTTTTCTTATATTGCACACTACTGCCAAAGACCAGTTTCACTACCTCAATGCCCACATCAGTATGTTGAAAATAAAAGTTGTTGAGGCCAGGCTTTCTGAATTTTAGGAGAGTGAAAGGGGACTTGGCTGAAACATATAAAATCCTGAGGGATCTTGACAGGTTTTTGGAAAATCTGGAATTAGGGGCACTCTAAAACATGGGGATTGTCCTTATAAATTAAGAGATTTGGCACTATTTTTTTCTCAGAGGTTCATGAGTCTTTTGAACACTGCTGGTCAGAAGGTGATGGAAGCTGAGTCTATGAATATTTTTAAAGCAAAGGTGGACAGGTTCTTGATAAGCAAGGGTATGTACAGTTATAGAGACAGGTGGTAATGCAAAATTGAGGTTACATTTAGTCATATCAGCCATAATCATACAGAATAGTGGAGCAGACATGAGGGGTCAAGTGGCCTAAGTCGTCTATTTAAAGGACTCTTGCTCCTCTTGGCCCATAGGCATTTCTATACCTCTCTGCCAGTGCTGTACTTACCCAGCTGGAGCTGTCAGCTTTCATATGTTCTGCGAAACTCCGAACTCACAGTAAAACTACAAGTCAGGCTAAGCTGCCAAGCTGCAACATATGTAAAGTACAACCTTCCCTGGATTTGCTGCCCATCTCTTGTTCCAAAGAAGTTAATAGGTTGGAGCCAGTTTCCCAACACACTTGGAATTTTGGAGACTCAAGAGACTACAGAGGCTGGAATCTGGAGCCACAAACAATCTGCAGAAGGAACTCAACGGGTTGAGCAGTATCTGTGGGGGAGAAAGGAAATGCCGACACTTGGAATTTTCCCCACTTAATGCAGTATCCATCAAATTCTTTCTATGATTCAATTCTCTGGTGTTATGACCTATCACTGTTAAAAATTTCTTAACTATGCTTGCATAAAATTGATCATATCCTCACCTCATGACCAGCCATAATACAGGTCAATTGTTTCTTGCTTTATCATTGTTCTTTTAATACCTAAAAATCTATTTGGAAACCAGTTTCTCTTCTTTATAAGTTAATCATTGACTTTAAAAATAGCCATAATAAAGTGAAGTTGCAAAGATGCAGTGGATTTTGAGGGGGTAATTATTTGGTGGTGGTGGGGGGGGGGAGGTGTTGGGGAGGTTTGGCACCAAATCATCAACTTATTTAACTGTGGCCAAAGCATGTTCCTTGAAATTTATATTGCTGCTGAACTAAGACCTTGGCATACTTAATGGTTCTAAAAATCCTTTTGAACACAGTCACATTCTGCATTCATAGGAGTGCACTGTGCAATTTTGACTTCATTGAAGAACATGCCCAAAAATAACTAAATGCCAGGTCACATAGCTGTCAGTCACATTAAGAGAAATAGGTTGTTTGGTACCTTTTCCACTAGTAATTAGTCTCTCTGTGATTTATCATCGTGTAGTTGTATAATGAATGAGATGGGCTACCTGCTGAGTAGATTCTTCTGCTGGATAAGAAACAAACACTATTTCTCATGCTGGACTCAGTGATGACTCTTTCATTAACTCTTTTAAGAAGTGAACATTTTGAAATGGGAACTCATTAATTTCTATCAACATGTCATTGCAGACATTCAAACTAACTCCTCCATAAAGAGACAATATGTTAATACTTCATTTCCAACATACAGATGTGGGCATTGAGGTGGTGAAACTGGTCTTTGGCAGTAGTGTGCAATATAAGAATACAAGGACTTAAGAAAAAGGAGCATGAGTAGGCAGTGTTGCCCCTTGAACATGCTCTACCACTCAATAAAATCATATCTCATCTAATCTTACCCTCAGCACCATTTTCTTATCTCATGCCCATAACCCTTTATTTCCCTGTAATCTAAAGTTCTATCTCATCCAGCAATATATGTAGTAGCTCAGTATCCACATCCCTCTGAGGTAGAGAATTCTACAGATGGACCATACTTTCACACTGTCACAAAGTCATGGAAACCATTGGGACACCTTAGATTCTGACACATCATTTGTGCCATAGGTGATTTTCATGCAGAGTGATCTATCTCCTCACCAAATAAGGTCTACCACACCTAGAATTTAAAGGTGGCCTCCCAGCCACATACTCAATAGTTCTAATTCTACTTGACTTTCAACATCAGACAGTATTCTTCATCAGGAGGATAAAGAAATTCGGCATATCCCCGTTGACTCTCACCAATTTTTATAGATGGACTACAAAAAGCATCCTATGCGGATATATCACGGCTTGGTATGGCAACTGCTCTCCCTGAGACCGCAAGAAACTGCCAAGAGTTGTGGACACAGCTCAGAACATCATGAAAACCAGACTCCGCTCCATGGACTCTGTTTATACTTCTCACTCCCTTGGTAAAGCAGCCAACATTCTATCTTTTCTCCCCTCTCATCTGGCAGAAGGCACAAAAGTCTAAAAGCACATACGACCAGGCTCAAGGACAGCTTCTATCTCACTGTTATAAGACTATTGAATGGCTCTATTGTACAATAAGATGGACTCTTGACCTCACAATCTACCTTGTCATGGCCTTGCACCTTATTGTCTGCCTGCACTGCACTTTCTCTGTAACTGTAACACTTTGTTCTGCATTCTGTTAATGCTTTTCCCTTGTACTCCCTTGATGTACTGATGTGATGAAAAGATGGATGGCATGCAAAACAAAGTTTTTCACTGTGTCTCGGTACATTTGACAATAATAAACCAACAATAATAATAGTATCAGATACTTTCAGACCAATATGGTTTCCTGTGTAACTCTGACATTCTTGGATAGTCTTATTGCTAGACATTACCAAGTACAACAATCAAGGAATAATTTTGAACTGCAATCTTAAATATGTAAACCAACTTTACTTAAAAAGAAAAGGAACGTTTTTCCAATAGGTCCTGCTGGAGATTCATCAGGATGTTGCCTAGATTGGAGCATCTCAGTTATAAGGGGAAACTAGATAGGCTGGGTTTGTTTTCCATGGAGCAGAGGAAGCTGAGGGATACAGGCATATAAAATTATGAGGGGGATAAATAGGGTAAATAGTACAAACATTTTTCCCATGGTGGAAGAATGAGCTGCCTGGAGAGGTGGTGGAGACAGATTTTCTGATGCATTTGAGAAGCATCTAGACTGGTACTTGAATTGCCAAGGCCTAAAAGGCTATGGATTTTATCTGGGTAAATGAGTAACATGGACACAATAGGCTGAAAGGCCTGTATCTGTGCTGTACCACTCTATGACTTCATGGATTTGAATCTAGTTTGAAAGATAACCTTAGATTTGAACAGTTATCTTCAAGGACACAAGAAACAGGATAAATCAAAATGCAAGAGAAAAATTTTTAGGTAGAGTGAATTTTGAATCACTGTGCCCACTCAATCATGGCCCTCCTGTACAAAAACCCCAAGAGGAGTAGTTATTTATATAGATGCACAATGTATGCCAAATGATAATTTATCTGCAATTGCCACTGATCATTGCACACTCAAAATTTTCCCGTCTGTTTGGGCAGGGACAGCTGTTAAAAATGGCAAGCTACCGTTTACAGACCAATGGACAATTTGAAAACAAACATTCTGAGAACTAGAAATATGAAGTTATTCAAACCTGGACATACTGCACTGGAAGTCCATACTGCTGGTGAGTTCCTGTTTACTATTGGAGAAAATCTTGGAAGTCCCTTACCTTTACATTCTTTTTGATATGTTATTTGATATGATTTAATTTGGATCATCAAGTGAGCTTTCATTTTAGCAACTGCTCTTTGCAATTTGTTTATTCCAAAGAAATTCAAGAAATCTTTGGAAATATCTGACTGTGGTTTGAATTGTAGGCAGGCTGGTAGCATGGCAAAACCCTTGAAATTGAAGAATATCTTTAAGGAAAGTCCCACAATCTCATACATACACTTCAAATAGATCACAAAGTATATTTTTTGGAAGTATTGGCTGGCAAGTTGTTACTTTGCTGCAGAGCCTGAAATTAACTACATATATAGATGTTACCTGGAGATAGAAGAAAATATTCAAGGGCTTTCTCAAAGCCTCCTTACAAAAAAACATCTCCACTGAATCCTGGCAATCTCTGGCTCAGGACTGCTTAAAGTGGAGAAAGAGCATCCAAGGTGGTATTGAGAATCTCAAGGTCATGAAATGGGAGCATATAGAGGCCCAGCGTAAGCTGCAGAAGAAGTGCACCATCCTGTAAGTCACTCATCCACCTACCCAGCAATCACTTGAGAACCCATAATATCAGAGGGGAAGTAAATCATCCTCAATCCCAGGGACTGCCAAAGAATAAGAATGAATTGTTTCAGGCAAATTGAAAAGCTTTGTTATTACTTCAAGGAAAGCTTTAAACTCTGCCATAAAATCTATGCTTCATTTGTTCCCTCATACATAAAAATATAGAAAACATCAACTATGTTTTGTTCATTTCTAATTTTGAAATACACAGCAATCTAAGGGTAGCATTTATCTGGTGGTGGATCATCACTTACTGGCTGTCATCCTCAGCAATGTTGGATAGTGTCTAGTAGCTAGCTGAATCTAGGTTATTGTATTTTTAGCTAAGGTTAATTAATTCAACAGAAAGATATTTTCTGTTTATTTCTCACCTTTTGCCTGTGGATTAATCAACACAACTTCTTTATTATCAGCTTTTCTGTGTCTGCACAGAATGTCTTTGATTTTTCGATGTCAGACTAATTTTTATAAACAAAAACATTCTCACTCTTTGGTTGCTTTGATTGGATAGGTAAAGGGAATCCAAGGAATGATAATGCTTTCTGACAATGAACAAAGGTGATGATTATATTCATGCCACTTCCTATTCTCTTATAGAATTCCAAGGTTTGAACGCCTTCTCTGCTAATTTCCACCACACTCTCATTCTCAAAGTCACTGCAACCATTGGGGCACTTCAGATCCAGGAACATCATTTGTGTCAAAGGTGATTCGCAGGTAGAGTGACCTTCCCTTCCTTTTCCCAACTCCTCTATCTTTCCTGCAAATGGATAAACTATCAACTAATTTTATGACAATCACTGGGGTCTTTATTCTACATATAGACTGCCAAGTGAAATGGATATCACGAATGTAGAAGGATGATTTCCTAGATTGTAGAATCTGAGGTGTACTTTTAGATCAGTATGTAGAAGAACTATCTGGGGAGCAGATTGTTCGAGATTTAATACTGTACTATGAGAAAGGTTTAATTAATGCCTTTTATTGTAAAGTTATTATTGTTCAGTCAAAAAGAAAAAGGAAGGATACATAAGGTTTAGGAAACTAAAATCAGACTGGGCCCTAGAGGAATATAAAGATTACAGGAAAGAGCTCAAGAGGGGATTAGGAAGGACAGAAAGGGCTGTGATATGTCCTTGGAAAGTAGGATTAATGAGAATCCCAAGGCATTTTATACTTTCGCTTAAAACAAAAGGATAACTAGGGAGAGAGTGAGCCCACTTGAGGATAAATGAGGGAATTTATGCTTGGAGTCAGAGGGTGTGGGCGAGGTACTAAACAAATACTTTGTGTAGGTATTCACCAAGGACATGGAAGGCAGTGAGAGCAGTGTGGGACACACTAATTAAGAAGGAGGTAGTTCTGGGTCTTCTGAAGAACATTAAGGTGGATAGGATCTCAGGGCCTGATGTAATATATTCTAGGTTTTTGAAAGAGGTAAAAGAGGAGGTTGCTGGGGCGTTGACGAAGATCGTTGTATCCTCACTGGAAACAGGCAAGGTCACGGAGGACTGGAGAGTAGCCAATGTTGTTCCTTTGTTCAAGACGGGAAATAGGGATAATCCGGGAAATTATAGATTGGTAAGCCTCACATCAGTGGCAAGGAAGTTACTGGAGAGGATTCTTAGGAATAGAATTTACGTGCATTTGGAAAAACATGACTTGATTAGGGACAGTCAGAATGATGTTGTGCGGTGCAGGTCACGTCTTACAAACTTGATTGAGTTTGAGGAGATGATGAGGGGAGTTGATGAGGCAGGCAATGAATGTTGTCTACATGGACCTTAGTAAGGCATTTGAGAAGGTCCGTCATGGTAAGTGGATTCTGAACTTAAGATGCATGGGATCCATGGTGACTTGATAGTTTGGATTCTAAATTGGTTTGCCCTTAGAAGACGGGGCTAATGGTGGAAGGATGTTATTCTGGCCGGAGGTCTGAGATCAGTGGTGTTCCTTAGGGATTGGTGCTGGTGCCTCCATTGTTTGTGATATATATGGATGAAAATGTAGATGGGTGGATTAGTAAATTTGTAGGTGACACAAAGATTGGTGGAGTTGTGGACAGTGTAGAGGACCGTCAAAGGATGCAGCAGAATATAGATCAGGTATAGTTATGGACAGAGAATTGGCAGGTGCAGTTTAATTCCGGCAAGTGTGAGGTGTTGCACTTTGGGAGGTCAAATGTAAAGGGAAAGTATACAGTTAATGGCAGGATCCTTAACAGCATTGATGTATCGAGGGATCTTGGGGTTCAAGTCCATTGCTCCATAAAAGTGGCCACATCACTAGATAGCTTGGTAAAGAAGGTATATGGCATGCTTGCCTTCATCGGCTGGGAGTCAGAAAGTCATGTTGCAGCTACATAAAACCTTAGTTAGGCCGCACTTGGAGTGTTGTGTACAATTCTGGTCACCCCATTACAGGAAGGATGTGGAGGCTTTAGAAAAGGTACAGAAGAGGATTACCAGGATGCTGCATGGATTAGAGGGTATGAGCTATGGACAAACTTGGGTTGGTTTCTCTGTGACATCAGAGGCTGAGGGGAGACCTGATAGAAAGTTATAAAATTATGAGAGGCATAGATAGGGTAGACAGTCAGAATCTCTCTGCCTAGGTAGAAATGTCAAATGCTGGAGGACGTGCATTTAAGGTGAGAGGGGGAAAGTTTAATGAAGATGTGCAGGGCAAGTTTTTTAAACAGAGAGTGGTAGGTGCCTGGAACAGGGTAGCAGGGGTAGTGGTGGAAGCAGATTCGCTAGTGGCGTTTAAGAGGCTTTTAGATGGACACATAAACATGCAGAAAATGGAGGGATATGGATCATGTGCAGGCAGAAGAGATTTAGTTTAATTTGGCATTGTGTTTGGCACAGACATCATGGGCCAAAGGGCCTGTTCCTGTGCTGTACTGTTCTATGTTCTGTGGTACCCTAGGAAAGAGTGATAATAATACTATGACAAAATTTTACATCAGTTGAAAAGTGATGTAGTACAATTTGAAAACCAGAGTTTTCAATCAAGCACAAAGGAAACTGAAAGTATGAAGAGAAGTGGTAGACCGGGAAACTATATTGCAATATATGATAATGGACAGGAAGTGTCTAGAATTTGAAGAAATCTGAGATGATTTTTAATAAATATACATTTCTCTAAGACACAAAAACACAAAAGAGAATGTGCTCCAACCATGGATTACGTGAGAAATTAAAGACAATATAAAATCTAAGGGAAAGACCTGTGAAAATTGTCAGGAGAAAGCAGTAAACCTAAGGGTTGGGAGTGCTTTAGAATTCAGCAAGGAATAACCAAGAAATTTATAAAGATTGAAAAATAAAATATCAGGGTAAACTAATGACATATATAAAATCTCTGAGCTTCGATGGATACCTGAAAAGGAAATGACTGGTGAGGTCTCTTACAGAGAGGTGAAATAATTTATAATAAGGAATGAGGAAATGGCAGAGGAATTAAACAAATAATTTGTGTTTGCCAACACAGAAGAGGACACAAAAATCCTCCCTGAAATACAGGAGAACCAAGTGCAATTGAGAAAGTACAGGTAATTAGTATTAGTAAAGAAATACTATTACAAAATTTAATGAGCTGAAAACTGACAAATCCCAAGGACCTGATTATCTACATCCCACAGTTTTGATAAAGGTGGAATTGTTTCCCAGATTGGAGGGCAGTAATGTGACCCCCACTACTTAAGAACAGAGGGAAAGAGAAAACAGGAAATTACCAACCTGATAGCCTGACACTGGTGTTTTGGAAAATGCTGAGATCTGTCACAAAGTATGTGACATCAAGACAATGAGAAAATGAAACATATGATTAAGCAAATTCAATGTGGATTTATCAAAGGGAAATCATGTTTGACTGGTCTGTTGGAATTCTTTGAGGATTTATCTTGTAGAGTGTTTGAGAGAAACCTTGTTGAACACCTTCTGAAGTTCCCAATACACCACATCAGTCAGGTCTCTCTAATCTATTCTGCTAGTTACAAGCTTGAAAAATAGGTATGTCAAACATGATTTCCTTTTCCTAAATCCATGTTGACTCTGTTGTTTCTTATTATTTCCTAATTACTTGTTACAACTTCCTTAATAATAGATTCTAGAATTTTCACACCACTGATGTCATGCCAACTGATCTGTATCTCTTCTTCTTTTCTTAAGTAGTGAAATTACATTTGTTACTTCCAATCTGTGTGAACCATTCTGGTATTCATGGAATTGAAGAGGACGATACCTAGTGCATCCATTATCTCCAAACTACCTTGTTCAAAACCTTGGGATATAGGTCATCCTATCCTGGGGATTTATCAGCTTTCATTCCCTTTAATTCTCTAAGGCTACTTTCTATTCTTCAGTTCCTCATTCACTATCAACTTACTGTATATTGCTCCACAATTTCTGAGAGGTTTCACTGTGCAAAGACAGGAATAAGATATTTAGTTCCTCTGCCATCTTTCAATTTAAGATAGTAATTATATTGTCAGCTAGAAAAGTCTACATGGGCATGGAAAAGGCACACATGGATCACTTGAGAGCTGTGTTCGATGTTCCATGGAGCTGCCTACACTTTCCATGCAGAAAGGCATTATTGCAATGCCTTGAGATATCTACTTTCTGTTCTCCTACCATGTCTCTATAATTGTGATAAGTGGGTCTGGAAAATCTGTCTATTGCTGCTTAGTTTCAATGGTGATTCCTAGGAGGCAACATCTCTGACCAACCGAGCAGGGTTTGGAGATGGCTGTGATCTCCAATGCAGACTCTTCACCACTATCCTTGTCTGCACAATCTGTACCTACCTGCTTCTTAAGTGTTTATTGCCAGATGAAGCCCAACCATTAGTTTTACTGGTCTCACTAAAGTACATGCATCTGAGTCAGTGCATCGTCTGCATTTAAGTACTCAAATGGCTTAGCTCTTTTGCAGTACTGTGGCCCTGATCTCTACAGAATTCTACTTATGCATGAAAGCTTCACCAACAATAAAATACATGAATTAATCCTGCAAAACAAGAGAGTGTTGCAAGGTATCATTATGAAGGTGATCATAATTCATTTGCTGTTGAAATCAGGTCATCATGATTTACTACCATTTGACATGTGGGTCACTGATATTTAGTTATGCTAGTAGATAACCAGGAAGCTCTCCATCTTCTTATCTTTTGATGGGTGGCGATGTCAAAGTTCTATTGATTTTTAGTCTCCCTGCCTCTGCACTTGTCAGTTGAGAGATATTAGGTGAAACACCTCCAGTTCTCTCTGCCTGATCTCCTTACCTGTGCAACAAAATAACATATAGATAAATGAGTGAGTGAAATAGTTTGGGTGAAGCCAGTGGATGGGCTGCATTTGCCAAGGGTATCAGGAAGAGGCATGAGACTGTGTGAGTCTGAGAGCGATTGGGAGTGGTAGATGACAGATGGGAATGTTAACATGTGCATAGTTGCAGAAAGATGTAAGTTTGTGCGAAGGTGATATGAGTGCCATGGTAGGCTTGAGGCAGTAGAGTGCAGAGTTTGGGGTGATTGGTATGGGTGTGGCAGTATATATCTTCCTATTGGAGTAGTTTTCTGTGCTGAATCCAGGATCTTAGGTGCCTTCTGTTCACCTTCAACCATATTTTAGTTTCTGCCAGAAGTTTTCTTTTCCCATTGGTTGTAAACAGTATATCCCTTCTACACTTTATGGCAGTAAATCCAGAGAGGGTTCTGGCACCCTTTACCCTTCTTGAGTATATTATTTGTCTCTTCATTCTTCTTCCTAACTTTTAAATTGAATGTATGGATCAAACCTTTAAATACGGAGTTAAGATAGCACCACGTAGATCCTTATCATCCTTGCTGATACCAATTGTATGGCAAACCTGTGGTAAAATTAGAATGAGATGGCCAAGTTTAAAAAACATTGACAATCACACTAAACATAGTTCTGGGTCTTGCAAATTTCTATAGATGTACAGTGGAGAGCATTCTGACTGGTTACATCACAGCCAGGTATGGAGGCTCCAATGCACAGGATCGCAAGAGGCTGCAGAGGGTTGTAGACTCAGCCAGTTCCACCACGGACACAATTCTGCCCACCATCAAGGACATCTTCAAGGGGCAGTGCCTCAAGAAGGCAGTATCTATCATTAAGAACCCTCATCACCCGGGACATGCCCTCTTCTCGTTACTAGCATCAGGGAGGAGGTACAGGAGCCTGAAGACCCACACTCAGTGATTTAGGAACAGCTTCCTCCCCCCTACCATCAGACTTCTGAACAACCCATGAACCCATGAACACTACTTCATTATTCCTTTTCTTTTGGACTATTTATTTTTTAATTTATAGTAATTTTATGTCTTTGTACAGTATTGCTGCCACAAAACAACATATTTCACAACATATTATTCAGTGATAATAAACCTGATTCTGATTCTGGGTTTCCCATGCAATCTTAGACACATCTTCTTCCTGTTAATATCAGGGCCACAGTGTTTGTGAAGGTGGTGTTTGGGTGAGAGGGAGCTGGTGGAAACTATAAAGAGCAGAAATTGAGGTAAATATTATGAGGCATCTGATGAGCACAGGGCAGAGATGTAACTTGCAATTTGTTGCTGTAAAAGTGACAGAGGATATATATTGGTGCTGGCTTACATGATTTTGCTTATTTATCTATCATGACGTAGAAGGAAGCCATTCAGCCCACCAGGTCCATGCTGGCTCCCAGTCGAGCAACTCTATCAGTTCCATTCCTCCTCTTTTAATTTCCCTATGACTCTGTAACCTATTCACTCTCACATGCCCAATGACTCCCTTTTAATTCTTTTGCCACTTACCTACACTAAGGAGTAATTTACATTCAATTAACCTACCAGTATGCCATTGGGATATGGGAGGAGATTTGAGTACCCACTAGAAATTCCACACAGGCAAGACTCAAGGTCAGGACCAAACCTGTATTCCTGGAGCTGTAAGGCAGCAGCGCCAGCTTCTATGTCAACGTGGCCTCCTTTTTAACTTTTTTCCCCGACCTATACACCCCCACATTTCATGGGGTAAGGGGAAGTAGTAATTAAATTAGACTTTACCATACAGCCTTGTTCTCCACTTCTCAAACTGGAGATCAAATGAATCTCAGATAAGGGGCATCAGAGGGGCATGATGTGGTCAGTTGGGTCAGAGACTACCTACAGATCAAGGCAAATGAACAGCAACAACAGAGGCAAATGTTACTAAGTCAATGCTAAAAATTTGAGTTGTGGTTATTTTGTCAAAGATATTTTGGCTGCATTATTATTATATCAGGGGCCATTTGATAAATGTCCAACATTCTGCTATTACTTTTACAATTCTTTTACTCTCTATGAGCAGTGACAAATTTTACAATATATCAATAAATTATTCCCAGTTTCTTAACATGGTTAGCCTAAATAATTTTAACAGCAAGACCGAGCAAATTACAATCTCTAATATAATACAGCTTAAGTGTAGCCTTTTATCAAAGTCAGAAATGATTGTGACAGTGATAAACTATCCCTGTTCAATTGCCTTGACCTGTAGGTGGCCTCTGACCTGATCGATCACCTCATAATCTTTCAATGCCTCTACTCTCAATTTCGACTAGCTCGTGTCAAACTCTCCTCATTTCATCTGTATTTATTCAGTCTTTACCAGGGAATTTCCTAGAGTGACATTCCATCACATGCTATCTCCCCTAGATTAATCTTTAGCCCTTCCCATTCTTTGTTTACATGGCGCCCTCTGTGACGTCATCCAGAAATGCCATGTTAATTTTCACATTTATGCAGAAGACATCCAGCTCTATCTTGTAACTCTTCTCTCATCTCCTCCACTGTCTCCAAATTGTCCAAGTGCTTGCTTGACCTTTAATACGAGATGAGAAAAAATATCCTCCAGTTTAATGTTGGGGAGAATGCACACATGGTTTTTGGTAAGTTGGTGAGTTGGTTTATTATTGTCACATGTACCGAGGTACAATGAAAAACTTGTCTTGCATACCATTCATACAGATCATTTCATTGCAACGTTACATTGAGGTAGTATGAGGTAAATCAATAGCAGAATGCAGAATAAAGTGTTACAGTTTAGAGAAAGTGCAGTGCAAGTAGACAATAAGGTGCAAGGTCATAACAAAGTAGATTGTGAGGTCGAGTGTCCATCTTATTATACTAAGGAACCATTCAATAGTCTTATAACAGCGGGACAGACTCTGTCCTTGTGCATGGTGGTACATGCTTTCAGGCTTTTATATCTTCTGCCTGATGGGAGGGGTGTGAAGAGAGAACGTCTGGGGTTGGTGGGGTCTTTGATTATGCTGGCTGCTCTACTGAGGCAGCGAGAAGTGTAGACATGGTCCATGGAGGGGAGGCTTGTTTCTGTAGTCTAACATAGGTGTCTTTACTGTCCAGATGCTACAGAGATGAGCGTAGGGCCATGGAAATCATGTCCATCATAGACCTGTTTCGGTGATAGGCAAATTGCAGTGCGTTGCGGTTGTCTGGGAAGCTGGAGTTGATGCGTGCCATGACCAGCTTCTTGAAGCACTTCATGATGGTGGATATCACAGCCACCGGGCAGTAGTACCCCTGCCAGTTGATTTGCGCAGAATCTAAGGACACGGCCAGGGACACCATCCGAGCCATATGCTTTCTGCAGGTTCACTCTCCGGAAAACTGATCTTACGTCTGCAACGGTGACCGTGGGATCAGGTACATTGGAGGCTGTTGGGGTGGGTGGTGACATTTCAATCCCCTTCTGCTCAAAATGTGCATTAATGCATTAAGCTCATCGGGGATGCTGCCCAACTTCGTCTTGTAGTCCATTATAGCATATGTAAGCCCTGCCACAACTGACTCAATTTTGGACTGGTATTGTCTCTTGGCATTCCTGATAGCTTTACGGAGGTTGTATCTTGTTTTCTTGTTTAGGGCAGTGTCACCTGAGTTGAACGCCACAGTCCTAGACTTCTGTAGGGAGTGGATCTCTCGATTCATCCATGGTTTCCGGTTTGGTACACAGTCCTCGACACACTCGCTGATTAAGTCCATGATGGTGGTGACATACTTATCTAGATTGGCTGCTGAGTCTTTGAACATGGACCAGTCTACCGACTCAAAGCAGTCACGTAAAAGCTAATTTTTTCCTCAGACCAGCACTTTTTAGCCCCAATTGTAAACTCTGTTCCTTAATTACTGAATCCACCCTTCTTTCTGGCAACTATTTGTAATCTTGGTGATGAATCTGAACCCGAAATAAGCTTCAGACCACATATCAATGCTAGTACCAAGAGTGTATATCTCCATCTGTAAAATCACTTGATTCTACCCTTCTCTCAGCTCATTTGCTGCTGAAGCTCACATCCATGCCTTTGCTAATTCTAGACTTGACTGTTTTCACTTAGATCTGGGTACCTTCCCAATGAAGCACTCACAGACCAAGTACAGTATTAACAGTGCAGTGTTCTCAACCAGAGTCCATATACATTCAGGGAACAATTCCTGTACCTGAACCTCAGTGAGACTCAAGATGAGAGATGCCTGGGCTTCTGGAAGGATGTCCTTGTTGAAATCTTCCACCTCCTTCAGCACACTTCCATCCTCATCACAGGATGAGGGCTGCATGGTCTTTAACTGTTGAGTGTAGCCTCCTTCTGACCTGGAGTTAGAGGTATTTACAATATCTCACTGTTACATAAGGGAGATGAATGACACCCTCTGTTCAAAAAGAGCTTCCTAGATTTCATTATCTCTTGCCAGAGAATAACAGATGGAATGAACATCCAGTTTTGTGAGAGTTGTTGGCTTTTCCATGATGCAGGATGCCATTGACTGCATGTGCATTGTTATGTGGGCACCACACATCAACTTTGAGATGCACTACAACCAAAAGGGATTCAAATCCAAGTCCCCAGCTGGTGTGTGATTATAGGCAGCATAATGTGAGCTCAATATCCTGGCAGCAGTCATGATGTCTTCATTTGTCGCAGTTTGCCATGGCATCTACATTTGAAACATCACTGTAAACCAAAGCAGGGGTGGGGGCTGAAAAGGGTCATATTGCTGATGACACACTATGACCAGATACTGTCACGTGCAAAGTGATAGAGTGGAGGACTGAAGCAATGATTCAGTCACCTGGACCACTCTGAAGGAGGCATGCAGTACATGGCAGAGTGGATTTCATGGTTCATGCTGACCCATTGTTGCTGCGTCACTGTGATGTGGCTCACCTTTTGCCACAGGCTACATAATGAGCAGCTGCAGAGCAGCAGGATGAGGAAGAAGCGACTCAGAAGGAAATGAGGAGGAAACTTAGACAGCCCCTTTCCAACTGGGTTGTGTGTGAACAACTTGTCCAACTGCGGTACCAGTAAAAACGTACTTCCCCTCTGCTGCTGACATTCCTTAACCACAATATAATTGTAAGTCAATTCAAAGTAAATATTCCAAGCCAACTTAATAAATCAAAGCATGCGTTGGCATTGCAACACCAACTAATTACCACAGTGAATTTCCTTAATCTCTGTTTTTCATATGCAGTTGTCTGTCACAAGTTCTTCTATGCAGCTCTAATCGGTGGGTCCACAGTTGGTGGAAGATCTTAATAGCTGAGACTGTAGATGGCTTTGGAGGGCAACCTTGAGCATCTCTGAACCTGTGATCATGGACTCATCGAGTCACAGAGTAATACAACACAGGAAGAGGCCCTTTGGCCCAACTAGTCCATGCTGACCAAGATGCCCATCTAAGCTAGTCCCATATGCCCATGTTTGGCCCATATCCTTCTAAACCTTCCTTATCTATGTACCTGTCCAAGTGTCTTTTAAATGTTGTTATTGTACTTGCCTCAACCACTTTCTCTGGCAGCTTGTTTCATGTACTCACCACCCTCTGCATGAAAAGTTGCCTCTCAGGTCCCTTATAAAATCTTTCCCCTCCCACCTTAAACCCATGCCCTCTAGTTTTTGATTCCCTTCCTCTGGGAAAAGACTGTGTGCATTCACCCTATCTATGCCCCTCATGATTTTGTATACCTCCATAAAGTCACCCCTCACTCACCTACACTCCAAGTCTTAGCTTGTCTGACCTCTCCCTATAACTCAGGCCCTTGAGTACTGGCAACATTCTTGTAAATCTTCTTTGCATTCTTTCCAGTTCAATGACATATTTCCTTTAACAGTGATGCCTGGTCATAATTCTGTCCAATCTAATGGCAATTTAATCTTTCATTACATGTGGAACTTGGATCAGACACTCTCAGTTCCAAATATGGGACATCTCTGATCTCAATGTTATTTTTTATTCAGACTTCCAGCAAGTTCAGAGATATTCTTTTCAAGAAGGCACAGAGAATATCTTACATGAAGAAAACTATATTATATTTCTCATGAAAAACACTATGATGCTAGAGGAACTCAGCAGGCCAGGCAGCATCCGTGGATTAAAGCAGGCAGTCAACGTTTCAGGTCAGGACCCTTCTTCAGGATGGTCTTGACCCGAAGTGTAAGAAATAAAACCAGCATCTGCAGTCCATTGTTTCTCTCCTATATTATATTTCTTTTCATACCCTGTCTGTACAAATTTACTTGGAAATAAGATAACAGCTTCATTGAAGGTATAATCTTTGGCTGGGTTTGTTGCCGTGCTGTTTATTGCACAAGAACATGTTTGCACAGTTGACTTGGGCATAAGGTCTTCTCCACTCAAGGTACTCCTGGTTAAGTAGTACTGTAAAGCTCCAAGAAGTCAGTATTCGATGAGCTGGAAATCTTGATGATTTGTCATCAAGCTCACCAGGTGATGTTTGCTGTGCTCACTTTCCACTCACAGGGTTCCAGCTCCTGTGTTCCATCCCACTCACCTGGGCCCCAGTTTCTGCTCTCGTAGATGAGTATGTCACCACCATCATGGACTTTATCAGCAAGTGCATTGAGTCTGTTTACCAAAGAGGACAATCCAGGTGTTCCCAAACCAGAAACAATGGATGAACCGAGAGATCCACTTCCTACTGAAGTTAGAACTGCAGCATTCAAATCAGGTGATCCTGACCTATACAAGAAATTGAGGTACAACCTCCATAAAGCTATCAGGAATGCCAAGAGACAATACCAGTCCAAAATCGAGTCCCAGACCAGCTGACTGTTGTGGCAGGGTTTACATGCTATAACGGGCTACAAAACAAAGTCAGGCAGCATCGCCGACAACAGTGCATCCCTTCCCGATGAGCTTAGCGCATTCTATGCATGTTTTAAACAGAAGGGGACTGCTATCAGGAATGCCAAGAGACAATACCAGTCCAAAATCGAGTCCCAGACCAGCTGACTGTTGTGGCAGGGTTTACATGCTATAACGGGCTACAAAACAAAGTCAGGCAGCATCGCCGACAACAGTGCATCCCTTCCCGATGAGCTTAGCGCATTCTATGCATGTTTTAAACAGAAGGGGACTGGTTTGGCACCACTCACCCTGACAGCCTCCAGTGCATCTGAATTCATAGTCACCATTGAGGAGTAAGATCAGTCTTTTGGAGAGTGAACCCGCGGAAAGCTTCTGCCTGGGTGGTTTCCCTGACCATGTTCTCAGATCCTGAGCAGATCAGCTGGTGGGGGTATTTGCAGATATTTTTAACCTCTCCATGCTTCAATCTGAGGTTCCCACCTGCTTTAAGAAGACTACTATTTTCCCTGTACCTAAGAAAAACAAGGTAATGTGCTTTAATGACTGCTTGTATGGAGGGGCAAGATCTTTGAACATCACTCACACCAGGATCTAAACAAGAGATGGTACTATGAACTGTTGGATATCCAATTATAAGATATCTAAGATTCCGGCAACAAGGATAATACGCCTTTTTAAATTTGTTTCTTGGATGATTTTGCCACCAATCTGGTATACTCACTGGATGCCTGATCCAATGTAGTGGGTGGCACACTTCTTTTGTGAGATCCACCCAAATGATATCCATTATATTGACTTGTTAGGTGCCTGCTTTACATTTTATAATAGCCAAAATGTTAAAAAATGTAATTGAGTCTCAATCCCAATACATCTGAGCTGACAGCTTTTGTTTGAAAATAAAATCTTCACATGCTAGAAATCTGAAATAAAATAACAATTCTGGAAAGACTCGGCAGCTTAAACAGGATATGTGGAAGGAAAAACAGTGTTATCACTTCAGGGCTGAAAACCCCTTGTCAGAATGTTCTGATTTGAAACATTAATTTGGTTCCTCTTTCCAAAGATGCTGCTTGACTTGCTGTGTGTTTCTAGCATATTCTATTTTGATTTAGTTTGAATCTTGCCATCTAGTGTACTGTCCCTTTAGTTGAGACACAAGAAATTCTGCAGATGCCGGAATCTGGAGCAATACACAAAAGAAATGCTGGAGGAACTCAGCAGGTCAGATGCTGCCTGACCGGCTGAGTTCCTCCAGCACTTTTTGTGTATTGTCCCTTTAGTTTCTTTGTTTAGCTACATCAGATATGCATTTTCAGTCTTAATGTGCATCAGCTGCACTGATATTTTTTAGAGAAAGACTTTGCATAGATGTTAACCTACTTAAGATAGAATTTAATTTAGTATTGCCCAAGTCAATAGTGCTGTATAAGTGTTTTAAACTGGAACAGTATAACCTGATCTTAGTGCCATTGTTTACAAGCCCTGTTGGGAAGCTTGACTGCCTTCCCAAAGGGACCTGATGACAATAAACAAATCTGGCTGTGAGCAGTCCTGGCAATTCCCACATCACCACTTAATTGTAGATAATAGCAGTGGCACAATTGTAACTTTCAGATAAGGGCATGATTCATCATGCCGTGTTTGGCACAGCATGAGACAGGCATCCCTGTGTTTTGCTTCTGCTTTACAGGAAAGGAGTTTTTCATAACCAAGAAGGATGACTTCTACACCAGAGATTCCTGCTGTCAATAACTAAGTACTCAGTAGCTTCTAAGTTCACAGTGATCCCATTGCAGTTGATCATTATTTAAGAGTGAATCTAAATAGCGAGCATTGTCAGATGGGTTACATTTCTTGTGAGTCTCTTCTTAGCTCAGCCTGATTCTGTCCTTGGGTCTCATTCTCATGGGCTGGTCACTGAGCCATTACAGGAACCTGCTTCCTACATCTTGGCTCTGGTCAGCTTACTTAACATTTGCATTTACACCTCCCCTGGACCCATCTTGTTTCTTGTCTCATTAACACCAACTTATATTCTCATCCTTTTTGTCATTTATTCTTTTTTTGACTTCACGCAATCACAAATATTCACTTTAATCCTTTCCTCCTCCCTGCATCCCTCACCCCCTCCTAATCCCTCATACCCTTCATTGTAAAATGTGGAGATCTGAAAATTGCATAGGTGTGCATGTTATATTGTCATAGTGCCATCACAACCGCAGGTGAGCTGATTAAACACGATACCAGATTTTGTATTAGAAAGTAAATTTTAACATATCAACTCTAACATTTTAACATTACACATGCATAATCTTGTCACGACATTGAATTTGCTTTGTGTTGCTACCGTGGCAAATTCAGAGCAGCATCACTGGTAGCAACTGCTTTTCTGCAATATTACTAAATATTTCACTTCCAAAAAATTAAAGTGATGCCCAAGAATAAGATATTCAATATTGTATGTATTGATAAAAGTCATCATGAGGAAAAGAGAATACTTCTATTGTGTAATTCATACCTAAAGTTCTAAGCAAGTGAGTTCTAAATACTGTGTTTCATTACTTCTGTCTCCCTAGTTCCTTGCCTTAAGGAAAATAATGCTTACTACTACTACAGCAAGAAAATTGCCAAAAATCTGAGAAAAGAAATCACTGGGGAGGAACTGCTTGGCAACAGTCATTGTTGACTAATTAGGAATGCAAATCTCTTTCTGGTTGTCTCCATATGGAAGGAATTCAGATGTAATGGTGGACACAATTTAAACCCTTGTCTCCTTTTCCACTTCACCTACAGAACAAAGTCTAAAACAGGCTGCCATGTAAATCACACTGCAGGTGTATTAGACACATACAAGCCTGATACAGGAATCAGAATCAGATTTATTATCACTGACTTAGATGACGTGAAATTTGTTGTTTTGCGGCAGCAGTACAGTGCAAAGACATAAAATTACTATAAATTAAAAAAATAAATAAATTGTGCAATAAAAAGGAATAACGAGATAGTGTTCATGGGTTCATGGACTGTTCAGAAATCTGATGACGAAGGGGAAGAAGCTGTTCCTGAATCATTGAGTGTGGGTTTTCAGGCTCCTGTACCTCCTCCCTGATAGTTGTAATGAGAAGAGGGCATGTCCCGGGTGGTGAGGGTCCTTAATGTTGGACACTCTTGAGGCACTGCCTCTTGAAGATGTCCTCAATGGCAGGGAGGGTTGTGCCTGTGATGGAGCTGGCTGAGTCTACAACTCTTTGCAGCCTCTTGCGATCCTGTGCATTGGAGCCTCCATACCAGGCTGTGATGTAACCAGTCAGAATGCTCTCCACCGTACATCTACAGAAATTTGTAGGAATTTATACTATGACAATTCCTCCTTTTGCAACAGGGATACACTCCTGGGAAATGTTTTGTTTGGTGAAATTTTGTAAATTGAAAAGGCTGGGTGAGTTCTTTTGACACATTGTTTTCCCGAATGCAGAGTGACGCAATATATGTTGTAGTGAAATATAGCTTTGTAAATTGAAGGCATGTGCCCAAAAGAGTCAAAGGCATGAGAGCAAACAATTGTCAATCAATCCTTTGTAAGTTGAGGAATTATTGTATAAGGAAAACAAGAATCTGGGGAATTCGTAGGAAAGTTCAGTTGATGCAATAGATTGCACTAGTCGTGATCTTATTGAATGGAGGAACAGGCTTGAGAGGCTGATTGACCCACTCCTGCCTTTATTTCTTATGTTAAATGACAGGGATGTCTGTCTCATGCTGTGCCAAGCACGACATGATGAATCATGCCCTTATTTGAAAGTAACAATTGTGCTGTTGCTATTATCTACAATTAAGTGGTGATGTGGGAACTGCCAGGACTGCTTACAGCCAGATCTGCTCATTATAATCGAATTCCTTCGGGAAGACAGCATAGATTCCTCACAGGCTTTAAAACAGTGGCACTAAGATCATGTTATGTGGGACTTGAGTGTACATATAGACTGGGCAAACCAAATTACCAGTTATAGTGTGGAGGATGAATTCATGGAGTGGACACATGGTGATTTTCTAGCTCAGTATGTTGAGGAACCATTGAGGGAGTATGCTATTATAGATCTATCAATAAGCAAGGGTTCAATAATAACCTTGTTGTTAAGAGATCTTTGTGGAAAATAATCTTTACAACACAATTTTATATAAAGACATAAAATAATTTAGTTGAATCTGTAATCAGGATCTTAATCTAAACAAAGCAAACTATGAAGGTGAGTTAGCTGTGGTAGATTGGGAAACTACATTATTAGGTGTGACAAAAATAGGTAATGGCTAACTGTCATACCTATTAATGTAGTTTCCCAATTTTGAGAATCAATACACAATTTACAACATTGTTCGGTTCCTTTAAAGCACAAAGGCTCAGCAGGAAAAGTAGTCCATTCATGGTTAACAGGAGAAGTCAAAGGAAAAAGCTTATAATTTTACCAAAATGAACAGTAAGCCTAATGGTGTGAAAATTTTCAGAACACAGTCAAGGAGAAGAAAAGTATTGATAAGGAAAGGGAAAGTGGACCAGGAGAATAATCTAGTAGACTGCAAGATCTTCAATAGATATGCATATAGCAAGATTTACTATGGGTCCCTTACTGACTAGGACATTAAAAGTTATATTGGTGAATAAAGAAATGGCAGGGAATTTAAATAAATATTTTGTATTTGGCTTCATGAAAGAAAATGCAAAATACCTTCTGGAAATGCTAGAGATCAAAGATCCTGAGTGAAAGAGGAGCTGAAAGAAATTAGCATAGTTAAATAAAGGTACTGTAAAAACTAATTGTAATGAAAGCTGATAACTCACAGGACCTGATGATCTGTACCTCAAGGTTTCCAGGAAGGAATGGATGATGCACTGGTTGTCATCTTCCAATTTTTCACAGATTCTAGAATGTACTAGGTTTACAGCCTAATATTTCCATAGGTCATAAGACAGCCACTTTTTAAGAAAGGAGTGAAAGAGAAAATGGGGAACTTCCCTGACATCAATAGTCATGGAAATGCTAGAATCTATTTTTAAGGAAGTGGTAGGACAGCAGTTAGAAAATAGGATTGGGCAGAGTCAACTTGGATTAATAAAAGGGAAACCATATTTGACAAAGGGCTTTTTTGAGGTTGTAGGTAGCAGAATAGATGAAGCAGACCAGTGGATGTAATGTATTTGGACTATCAGAAAACCTTTGATGTGGTGCTACATAAGGGATGATTAAGCAAAATCAGAGCACATGGGATTAGGAATAAAATACTGGCATGGACTGAAGATAGGTTAACAGACAGATAGTAAGAAAAAAGAGACACTTGCAGATTGGGAGGCTGTAACTAATGAAGTATTTCATGGATTATTGCTGGGGCCACAGCTGTTCACAATCTATATCAAATGTAACATGTCCAAACTTGCTGATGGTAAAAGTTGGTTACCAGTGTGAGGTATAAGGGGATACAGAGAGGCTTCAAGAAGCTATAGAGAGGCAGAGTGAAAGAGCAGGACATAGCTAATATAACATAGTATAGAATAGATAAAAAAAAGTTCTTTATTAGTCACATGTACATCGAAACACACAGTGAAATGCATCTTTTGTGTAGAATATTCTGGGCACAGCCCGCAAGTGTCGCCATGCTTCCGGCACCAACATAGCATGCCCACAACTTCCTAACCCGTACGCCTTTGCAATGTGGGAGGAAACCAGAGCACCCGGAGGAAACCCACACAGACACGGGGAGAACGTACAAACTCCTTACAGACAGTGGCCAATTCTGATATGAACAGGAAAAGTGAATTACCTAAAACTGAACAATTCAATATTGAGTCTGGAAGGCTACAATGTGCCCAGACAGAATTGATTTTCGTTAAATGATTTCCATTTATTCTCTAGCTCTAATGCCTGGTTCATTGGTGCCAGATATCTTTATGCTAAAGTGTCTAGTGGTTCTGATACCTGCACCATTCATCCATTGTTTCATCCACTGTTCTCAGCCACCTGATACATTTCACACCTCTCTCTAGCACATTGATCCCCTTAACCGGATCCCATTTGTGTATGGAGTTGGAGCCTAGATTCATCGCTGAAGGATTTGATTGGAATTCAATTAACATGTTAATTTCAGCTGTCATTTCTGTCAAAGCTGTCAAAACTGAAAGTTAATTTCAGCTTTGTTTCAGCTGCCTTCTCGTGATCCACTTTGTTGGTCTATGCATTTGGCCAGCTCATGGCAGAATGCCTAATTGTCTTGTTACATTTGCTCTCTCCTAATGTTGAACTTACATAGAGACATAAGACACTGCAGATGCTGGAATCTGGAACAAAAATCAAACTGCTGGAAGAACTCAGTGGGGCAGGCAGCATCTGCGGAGGACAGGGGATGGTTAAAGTTTCAGGTCGAAAGCTTGCATTAGGATTGAGGGTGCAGAGGGAAGATAGTGAGTATATAAAAGTGATAAGGAGGAGTGAGACAGAGGCTGGTAGATGATAGGTGGAACCAGATAAGGGAGGGATGATGAGCAAATGAAACCAGGTAGGGGAGGGGATAGAGAAGGTGAACCAAGGGAGAAGAAACTTAGTTAGATAGGTATGGGGGTGATGGGCAGATGGAACCAGGTGGGGGAAGGTAAAGAGTTTTGGAGGAGGTAGGGGATAGCAAAGGTCAACAAAGGGAGAGAGAGCCCGGTGCAATAAATAAGAAGCTGGAGGAGCTCAACGGATCAGACAGAATCTGTGGAGGGAAATGGACAGCCAATGTTTTGGGCCCAGACCCTTCATCTGGACTTTACAAAGAGAACCTGGGTGGGATCGTTGGTCCTCCCACCTCATCTCCTGAAAGAACGCCATCCCTTTCTCAGTTTCTTTATCTTTGCCGCATCTGTTCTCAAGGTGAGGATTTCCACACAGTGAGGCCAGACACAAATGAGAAGGACAGCAACTCATATCCCACTTGCATAGCCTACAGCCCAATGAAACAAATGTTGAACTTTCTACTTTCAGGTAACCCATACCCCATGTGTTCCTTTCCCACTCTCACCATTCTACCCAGGTTCTAGAGTGGGCAGGCAACTTTAATATCCCGTTGAAAGACGGTGGTCTGACATGCTGTACTGCTTCTCAGTGTCAGCCTGGATCATGTGTTTAAGACTTTGAAGTGGGAATAGGATTGGAAGCCAAGATTTTCCGACTCACTGATCTATGCCTGTCACTTATTATTTTAGAGATTTTTACAATAATTACCCATTGTTCATAAACTTGCAAGAGCTGCCTTTGCCCAGGACATGGGAACATGCCAAGCTTGATAAAAATAAAAAAAGATGATGAAATAAGATAAGAAGCTGTTGTGAGATAAAATCTTGAGCTTTATATGTCTGAGACACAGACCAGAGGATCTGGAAGGTATTTCAATGTTATTTTATATTACCATCTCCCTAAAGTGATAATGAAACTGCTGCAGGATGTGGATGATGCACTTTGTTGATACAGCTTTCAATAAGTTAAGCATATAGGTATTGTACCCCACCAACAAACATCTCCAAACATTGGCAAAGGATTCCATTTGCACATGAAAGCATCACAGCATGTTGACTCAACACATATCTCCCATCTGGAGCTGTGTTCTTTTGCTTCCTATCTGCTTTGTTCTCTGTTGCTTGGTTATGATACATACAGATGAAACAATGGTCAGTATTCCGTGGAGCAGTTGATTTGCAGGGAATGAGATAGAAGCTACAAAACAGGAACTGGAGATTTCACCCAATTAGTCTGGAGGGAGCAGGCAAGAAGGGAAAAGAAGGAGAAATAATATGGAAGGATGGAAATCAGGAAGAAATCACCAAAGTGGGGTAGTCATGGTATATTCTGAGATCCATGGAAAAAAGAAACAAAAGAAATAGGGGCATGGGTTGACTGTCTGGCTTCTTGAGCTTCTTCTGCTTTTGAATGAGGCTATCAACACCATATTCCCAACCAAATCCCACATCTCTTGACTTCCAAGATTGATCCATGCTTAAATAAACCTCTCTAAGCATCCCCAACCCTCTGGAATAAAGAATCTCAAAGATTCACAACCCGAATGAATGAAGACTTTTCATTTCAGCCCTAAATAGCTTGTTACTTATTCTGAGACTGGAATCCTAAATCTTGACCCTTCAGCCAGGGGAAACAGCCTTCCGAAGTCTTGAAGCCTGTCAAGCTCTCTCAGTATTTTATATGTATTAATCGTATTTCACCTAAGCTCATAGATGATAAAACATTGCACTCAATCTGTCCTCCTGGGTTAATATCTGTAATTTGGTAATTAACCTTTGTTGCATGTCCCTCAGGCAGGTATATCTTTTTTTAAGTAGAAAGGCCAAAACTGCATGCACATGATTTTCACCAAAGCCTTATCAAGATTTGCTCATCCTTGTGCTCCAACCTCCCTTGCAATAAAGCTCAGTGTACTATAGCAAAGAAAATGCTGTCCATGGGAATAGACTTGCTATATGGTCATTGTCTCAGGTGCCATTGAATGGGGGTGGCACTTTCTTGCAAAGGATTAGGCTTTGGTTCTGAGGGTCACTGATGGGGGAAAGGAAAGAAGAGTTAATGGTCAGAGGCCCAATCACCTGAGGGATGGATGAGATGGGGGTGTGGTGGAATTGGGTCAGCAATGAGGATTGGTGCTGGGGGAGGCTGCAGTGGATCATGTCAACAATAGGTTTGAGATGGGATGTGGGTGCACTTTCAGAGACGATTATAAGAATTGGGAGTGTTCATTAGTTAGGCTGGCAAACAAGAAGTGGTGGCGAATGGCCTTCTTAAACCACTACCAGACCACACTTGGAGTATTGTGTTCAGTCTGGTTGCCTCATTATAGGAAGGATGTGGAAGCTTTGGAAAGGGTGCAGAGGAGATTTACCAGGATGCTGCCTGGATTGGAGAGCATGTCTTATGAGGATAGGTTGAGTGAGCTAGGGCTTTTCTCTTTGGAGAGAAGGAGGATGAGAGGTGACTTGATAGAGGTGTACAAGATGATAAGGGGCATAGATCGAGTGGACAGTCAGAATTTTTCCCAGGGTGAAAATGGCTCACAGGAGGGGGCATAATTTTAAGGTGATCGGAGGACGGTATAGGGGGGATGTCAGAGGCAAGTTTTTTACACAAAGTGGTGGGTCCGTGGAACACACTGCCGGTAGAGGTGATGGAGGCATATACATTAGGGACATTTAACAGACTCATAGATAGCCACATGAACGATAGAAAAATGGAGGGCTATGTGGGAGGGAAGGGTTAGATGGATCTTTGAGCAGTATGAAATGTCGGCACAACATCGTGGGCCGAAGGGCCTGTACTGTGCTGTAATGTTTTATCTTCTATGCTTTGTGTCCTCATGGTGAAGGTACTCCCTGCTATTGGCTAGGGAGTTCCATAGTTTAGACCCTGTCAAGATGAAGGAAGGTAAAATATTTCTAAGTCAGGATGGTGTGTGATGTATAAGATAAGATTTGTTTATTAGTCACATGTACATCGAACCACACAGTGAAGTGCACTTTTTGCGAAGAATGGTCTGGGGGCACGCTTCTGGCAAGTGTCTCCATGCTTCTGGTGCCAACATAGCATGCCCATAACTTCCCAACCCGTACATCTTTGAAACGTGGGAGGAAACCAGAGCACCCAGAGGAAACCCACGCAGTCACGGGGAGAACGTACAAACTCCTTCCAAACAGTCCTCCTTAGTAGTGTGAGTTACAGATTTGAGTGGTGCCGTCTAACTTTGGTAGGTAACTGCAGTGCATTTGGTATAAGACACAAGCTGTAGCTAGAACCACTGGCACTGAAGGGAGTAAACATTTTGGGTGGTGAATAGGGTGTCAATCTAGCAGACTGCTTTGTCTCAGATGATGTCAACCCGCTTTAGGATTTTTGAAGTTGCACTCATCCAGTCACATCGAGAATATTCCATTACGCGCTTGACCTGTCCCTTGTAGGAGGTGTAATATCATTAACACTCAAGGGTTGAGCTGGTCAGCCTCAGATCTGCTCATAACCACAGTATTTATGTTGCTGGTTCAGTGGAGATTCTGAGCAATCATAAACTCCAGGATGCTGATGGTGGGAGACGTGGCAATGACAATGCCATTGAATGTCAAGGGCAGGTGGTTTTACTCTCTTGTTCTGGGAATGATCATTGCCTGGCACTTATGACATGAACCTACCTGCAGTTATCAGTCCATGTTTGGATATTGTCTGGATCTTGCTGCATGCAGTCATGGACTGGTTAATTTTCTGTAGGCTTGCAAAATGGGTGTCAATGGTAATTATGGCTTGGTTTAATAAATCTGAGCTTGTTAAAAGAATTTTAGGACAAGCACCTTGCCTAACTTGTTGAAGTTCTTGCTAATTTGATGATTTGGAAGATTTAAACAAGATGTCCCATGGAGGTACAGGGCATCACTGACATCAGCTTTTGAACTTCTGCATTTAGTTACTTATGTGCAGACTCCAGGGGTGGCTCTCGGTTGCACTGATGGTGATTGCTGATGGTCTTGTCATTATTAAAACTGCAGATGTTTTGGGCCAATATTTTAGATCCAAGCTCAAAGGCATATCAAAAGCAGTTCAAGTTATGTTATGTGAAACATTAATATCTTTTCTCAATGTAATTTGTAGGATTACAAAGTATTCACTTCTGTTGTTGTTAAGGGACTTTTTGTACCACCCGCACTGAATAACAACAAGTGAGGACACTACTTTGGATGACATATCATGACTCAATGTAATAATTAGTCTGGTTTCTTGTGCTGTCATAATCAGAAAACACTGTAATTTCTTATCACAAAATGTTGGAGGAACTCAGCAAGTCAGGCTGAGACCCTTCATTAGACACTTCAACTGTTCATTTCCTCCATAGATGCTGTCTGACCTGCTGAGTTCCTCCAGCATTTTGTGTTTTTTGCTCCAGATTCCCAGCATCTGCAGCCTCTCTTGTGTATGTCATTTCTTATCATTACTTATCAAATTTAAATATTAGACATTTATGATGCTTTCATCAGATTTGCTTTTTCTTTATTTGAAGTCTTCAAGGGTTTAGCAGCAAATATGCAAATGATATTGGGAAATACAATGAGTTGTGCATTCCTGTGGACATGGACTGCAAGAACACTAATAATGGAGAGGATCTGTGAACTTGTATTTTGCATCCTTTCCTAATTTTGTTTGCACTTGTTGAACAGTAGATGCTTCCTCTTTTTACAAAGATTGATCATTTAGCTGAAGGTTAACTTTTCTTGATTTGTCACAAAGATGTTATTAATTAAAAAGGGGTTAGGGTGGGAGTGGGTGGATTAAAAGAGAGACACAATTGGTCAAAGAACAATGGAATATAGTGGAATGCATGTTCTATTATTGAAAAAACCTTGCCAAAAGTGTGATGTTTTGATATTTGATGAAAGCAAGTTTGGCTTGACGATAATGTTCCTAGTATTTGAATTTCTCATTAATAGTTACTATTCGGGTTCATGGGGGTTAGAGGGAACCAGTTCCCTTTTCTAGACTTCCATAAAGGAGTCAGTGGCTTCAAAGCAGGAGGAAAATAATCTGAATGAGACAAAAACAAATAGCAAAACAATTTTGGAAATTTATCATGCATAATTTAGCATATACTGTTACAGAACCATTTATAATGCATGATTGGAGAATGTGATCAATTGTCTTAAAATGCACAGGTATGTAAACACTGACTTAGACTTCATACATCAGAATCAGAATTACTGATATATGTCGTGAAATTTGTTGTTTTGTGGCAGCAATACAGTGCAAAGACATAAAAATCTATAAATTAAAAAAATAAATAAATAGTGCAAAAAAGGAATAATGAGGTAGTGTTCATGAGTTCATGGATTGTTCAGAAATCTGATGGCAGAGGGGAAGAAGCTGTTCCTGAGTCATTGAATTTGGGTCTTCACGCTCCTGTACCTCCTCCCTAATGGTGGTAATGAGAAGAGGACATGTTCCGGGTGGTGAGGGTCCTTAATGATAGACATCACCTTCTTGAGGCATCGCCTCCTGAAGATGTCTTTGATGGTGTGGAAGGTTGTGCCCGTGATGGAGCTAACTGAGTCTACAACCCTCTGCAGCATCTTGTGATCCTGTGCATTGGAGCCTCCATACCAAGCTGTGATGCAGCCAGTTAGGATGTTCTCTACCATACATCTATAGAAATTTGTAAGAGTCTTTGGTGACATACCAAATCTCCTCAAACTCCTAATGAAGTAGAGCCACTGGCATGCCTTCTTCGTGATTGTATCAATGTGTTGGATCAATGCATCAATTGCATCAACACACAGAACTAGATGTCAGAGATTCAGGATAAAAATATATCAAATAATACTCTAGGTACTTTGTTATCTTCCTTAGGGCAGTGGAAATATAGAACAAACAATAGGAGAATGTTGTGACACAAAAATAGCTGAGAAAATATCTGGTTGGGAATACAACTTGAAGTTATGGGGATGGATTCAAAGTCAAACAAATGTTGGAAGAAGCATAGCTCACTGCCTTTTGAATGGCGATGAAGGAAATTATTTTTTAGGGCACCTGATCAGGGCTGAAAATTGAGATTTTAGTTGAATATGTATCTGGACTCCTGACTGATTACCTTTGAACCCAGAAGAGAAAATGCATTCAACAGTCTTCTTGTTCATGCTATTATTGCTAATTGTTGTATTTATCATTGGTTGTAATCTGTTATGACAATCACTAATTTGCATTAACTATTTTAATATTAAGTAATAATTTCATGAATCACTGAGAGAATCTTAACATAAAACTAAAAAGAATATTAACTGTGGAGCTTATTAAAATTGGGGATATTATGTGCAGTGCTCTGAAAGTCTAATTGGAAGTAATCATCAGTTTCATTCACAGTCCAAGTTTAGTATTTGAGCAGGGATATATGCAGATAAATATTGATCTGAAATACATTGGAGGGGTCATGCTGCGTGAAGCATTTTATTGAACGGTATAATAACAATATTGCATTTTACATTTTCTAATGAAATAATTGGCACTCTGGAAGCAATCTTGGCTATGAATAAATTAGAAAAGCCAATAGCACATGCAAAGCAACAGGTTAAAGATGCCAGTCATGAAAGATGAAATTCAGCAATTTAAAAAAAAATTCCTTCTCTAGATCAATGTATTGCAAGAAGGGACAACATTTCATGTCCATCTTTTGTCCACAAAACTCCAAAATCATTAATTTTGTCCACAAATTTGCAGCTTGCTACCACACTTAAGAGTTAACTGCATTGGTATGAGGCTGGAGTCACATATGATTTAGTCTGGGGAAATCTGGGGAGGTTTCCTTCCCTAAAGTACATTAACGAACATGGCAGGTATTTCCAAATACCTAATGGAAAAAAAGATTAAAATAAAGGAACCCAACACCATATAAAATCTTCAATATGCTAGGTAAATATGAATTGTTACTGTGAATGATCAAAGTGTAAAGTGCAAACAGTGACTATAACTCCTTGACCTTTACTATAGCTTTGGAGAGGGATAGGAGCAGACGATATGGGAAAGTATTTATTTGGGGGAGGGGTAATTATGATGCTATTAGGCAGGAACTTGGGAGCATAAATTGGGAACAGATGTTCTTGGGGAAGTTCACAATGGAAATGTGGAGGTTGTTTAGGGAGTACCTGCATGGTGTTCTGGATAGGTTTGTCCCACTGAGGCAGGGTAAGGATGGTAGAGTGAGGGAACCATGGTTGACAAGGGACCTGGAATATCTTGTCAAGAGGAAGAATGACACTTACCTAAGGTTCAGGAAGCAAGGATCAGACAGCTTAGGAGAGTTACAAGGTAGCCAGTAGGGAGCTTAAGAACAGACTTAGGAGAGCTGGAGGGGGGCATGAGAAGGCCTTGGTGAGTAGGATTAAAGAAAACCCCAAGGCATTCCACATGTATGTGAAGAATAGGAGGATGACTAGAGTGAGGGTAGGACCCATCAGGGATAAAAGAGGAAACGTGCCTGGAGTCGGAAGAGGTAGGGGAGGTCCTTAATGAATATTTTCCTTCAGTATTCAACAATGAGAGAGTCCTTGATGTTTGTGAGGATGGCGTACAACAGGCTGATACGCTAGGGCCTGTTGACATGAGGAAGGAGGATGTGCTGGAAGGTTTGAAAAGCATTAGGATAGATAAGTCACCAGGGCTGGACAGGATATATCCAAGGTTGTGACGGGAAGCAAGGGAGGAGATTGCTGTGCCTTTGGCAATGATCTTTGCATCCTCACTGGCCAGAGGAGTAGTAACAGATGATTGAAGGGTGGCTAATGTTGTTCCTTTGTTCAAGAAAGGGAGTAGGGATAACCTTGGGAATTACAGGCCAGTGGATCTTACTTCAGTAGTGGGCAAGTTACTGGAGAAGATTCTTAGAGACAGGACTTATGGGCAATTGGAGAAGCATAGGCTGATTAGGGAGAGTCAGCATGGCTTTGTGAGGTCATGCCTCATGAGCCTGATTGAATTCTTTGAGGATGTGACAAAACACATTGATGAAGGTAGAGCAGTGGATGTGGTGTACATGGATTTCAGTAAGGAGTTTGATGAGGTGCTCTGTAGTACTCTATGACTCTATGACTTTACTTCTATTGCACAGAAGATCTATGCCAGCTTTTAGTGATCAATCCTATCAGTCCACATTCTCTCTTCTTATTTCCCTGTAGACACCCTCACCTGCCCATCAACTTCTCTTTCACTCTTTTGCCAGTTATCTACACTAAGGTGTAATTTACAATAGCCAATTAATCTACAATTATGTCTTTGGGATGTGGGAGAAAACTGGAGCACTCAGTGAAAACTCACACAGTCAGAGGCAGAATGGGCAAACACCACACAGACTGCAGCTGAGGTCAGGATGGAACCTAGGTCTCTGTTAGGTTACTAACTGTTGTACCACCTCCAGAGCCTCTTTGCTTTATTAGTTTATTTTAGAAATGTCACAACTGAATTTGAGGCAGGGGAAATAATCACCCAAGATTTTGCTTCTGATTGCTATCAGGTATAAAAAATATGTTTATATGTTGTTGAAAACAAAGTTATGCTGCTCTTGTTACACAAATCCTACCCACAAGTAAAAAAACATTTTGTGAAGGTGGCAGAATGTTGGCAGTGGGACTGTACTAGAATCATTGAAAATTTACACTGCAGGCCATCTTGGCCCCTATTTTTTTTATATATATAAAAATTAAATCTTCTGTCAGCTGCTGCTGTCCCAAAGAAAACGACCTTAGCCAATATAAAATTTGCTCATTTCATTCCTGGCAACATTCTTCTAAATCTCCTCTATATCCTCTTCAATGCAAACACATCTTTCCTGTAATGTAGTGATCATAATTGCATGCAGGACTCATGCAATGGCTGAAAATGTGTTTTATACAGATCTAGTATAACTTCTCTGCTTTCATACCTTGCATCTTGGCTGTTACAAGAAAGCTCCCATATGTCTTTTTAACCACTCTAGCAAGAATACCTTCAGATAATGAGACATAAAAGTGGGGAATTAATTAAATATAAAACACATAAAGCTATCACCACTATATTTCGCTAATATTTCCAAAGACTTCTAAGAGGTTGAATGCAATAGAAGTCCAGACTTGTTATTGTGAATATCAGATATGTTACTTAGTTCTGAACTTACTGGGTTTGAAAAAAATCTAATGTCCAACCCTCGGTAATTACATTTGCACACTTTTTAAATTTCTGCCAGTTAATTAAGTGTCTATTCCAGAATGAGTGAAATTAGTTCATTTACTGTTATCCAAAACAGATGGTCTTCATAGTGGACCCTGTAGGTATTTGGAAATTAGTGATGCTTCACATGGCCGAACATCAAAATAAGTGTATATGTGATTAAATTTAACATGCTTTATTTGCTCATAGTAGTTGACTTATGATTTATAAATAATAAACAGTTTTGATTAGCTAAAGTAATTGTGTTATTCTCTCACCATCCAAATACCTTAATTCTGCAATTCAAATTGTAATCATTTGTTGAAGTAGATCAGTTATAAATTAACAATCAATCAGCCTATTAACAAAAGATTATCCTGGCTGTGCATAGCAATGCAGGATTTTTTTCCAGCAAGGAAAATTAGATGGAAGTTGCTTCTTCCTTTGATGTTAAAAATCCTTCCAGAGTTAACTTGCACTTTCTGTGTCTTCCCAGCACCAGCCCACGGAATCCTTATTGCCATTATTTGCATATATTTGAGTGCTGATAGTATCAGAGCAATTGCAAGTTTCCTAGGTTTGCACTGACAATGATACGCTCTGTATAAGTTAAAACGAGATTTGTAAATCACAGCAGCTGTCAAAGATCACTGTCCGTGACACAAATGAGGAAATTGTCAGCCTGAAAATACTGGAGTGTGCAAAAACTGATTTCTGCAGTTTGGAAAAAAATTATGAATACCAATTGGTTCTATAGGGTTAGCACACCAGAAGGTAGACCTTACAGTTTTGTGCAGTTTCTGGCTTTCCTAAGATCTGGATGTGACCAATGGTACCCATGTTGTATTGATTATATTCCTAGAGCACCACCTTGGGGGCATACACACAGGGAGGTATTCTTATGTCTTGGTGTCAAGATTGTGGAGGAAGTCAGAGGATCCTCACCTGCCATCTGCCAATATGTGCTTAACATGTTGCCTTTGCCCTTCAGGCTCCTGAATGACAGAGCATATTCTCTGTCCCGCTGTTTAATCGCTGCCTATCAGTGTGGCCTAAACAACTGGAGCATGTTTTCACATTTATTGGACTGGTCGTTAAGAAAACCATTATATCTATAAATGGGCAGTTTGTGTGGAGTGTCTGCGGCATGCTCCAAGTTGGTTGACCTGAATAGTTATTTCTCTTTCACTGTTTAGAAAGGGCTCCATTTTGACAAGGATGAGGCAGAGGTCCCTTGTTCTGCTGAATCTAGGACTGATTGGAGCACCAACCAAAAACAGTCAAGATGAGAAAGGGGTAAAAAAGAATAATTAACCTAAATAATGGAAATATGATAACATCATATTTTGTTAAATATTTATGTTAAACTGCAAATCTTTACTCTTCCCTTTCCAAATGCTCTGATTATAGAATGGCTCTTATTATAGAATGGCTTGTACAGAGGTAGAAGTAGGCTGCTCAGGTCCTTACTCTAGTTCTGCTATGATACCCTCATTATTTGAATCAAGTCATCATGGCTGGGTGAAATATTGACCTGAAACATTGACTCTGTTTCATTCTTCATTGATAATTCTTGACTTACTAAGTATTTCCAACATTTCCTTATTTTATTTTCAGATATTTTAATTTCAACTAAGGAAGGTCTGGGTCCCCTCAGTGACCAGAGGGGTAATCCATGCATGGAAACAGGTATTCTGAGTGAGATCCTAAACAACTGCACCTCATCAATATTCACCAAGGAGAAGGGCATGGAGGCTGGAGATTTAAGAGAGGGGTAAACTGATATTCTGGAGCATGTCTCTATCAGGAAGGAGGAATTGCTCAAAATGTTGGAGCTTATTAGGGTGGATAAGTCCACAGGGCCTGACAGGATCTATTCCAGAATGCCAATGGATGCAAAGGGGGAGATTGCTGGGGCTCTCATGGAGATTTTTTTCATCTTTGTTAGCTACAGATGAAGTGCCAGAAGACTGGATGATAGCTAATGTTGTCTCCTTGTTCTAAAAGGACAGCAAGGAAAAGCCCGGAAACTACAGGCTAGTAACCCTTACATCAGTGGTAGGGAAGCTATTGGAGAATATTCTGAGTGACAGGATTCTAATGTTCCTTTAGAAAGGCATAGACTGATTAGGGGGAGTTAGCATTGTTTTATGTAGGGGAGATCATATCTCACAAATTTGTTTGAGTTTTTTGAGGAGGTAACTAAGAAAATTGATGGAGGAAGAGCAGTAGATGTGGTTTACATGGACCTGAGTAAAGGCTTTAGGCGAGGTCCTGCATGGTAGGGTGGTCCAGAAGGTTCGGCACAAGAGATCTGAGGTGCATTGACAACTCGATCCAAAGTTGGCGAGGCGATAAGAGGCAGGGTATAGCGGTGGATGGATGTTTTTCTGACTGGAAGTCTGTAACAAATGGTGCACTGCAGGGATTGCAAAGAAGGTTGTCAAAAGATACACGGGGACATAGATCAGCTGGAAAGTTGGATGGAGTAGTGCCACATTGAATTTAATCCAGGCAAGTGTGAGATATCGCACTTTGGGAGGTCAAACAGGCAGAGTAGATGGCAGGGACCTTAGGAGCATTGATGTACAGAGAGACCTTAGGGTGTAAGTCGATAGCTCCCTGAAAGTGGCAACACAGGTGGATACGGTAGTGAAAAAGGCATTTGATACACTTTCCTTCATAGGCTGAAGCATTGTAAGAGAAGCAACATCATGCTGCAGTTGTACAAACACTGGTTAGGCCACACTTGTAATGTGTACTGTTCTGGTTGCCACACTGCAGGAAGGATGTGGTAATAATAGATAAGATAAGGTTTCTTTATTAGTCACGTGAACATTGAAACACAGAGTGAAATGCATCTTTTACGTAGCGTGTTCTGGGGGTAGCCCGCAAGTGTCGTCACGCTTCCGGTGCCAACATAGCATGGCCACAACTTCCTAACCCGTATGTCTTTGGAATGTGGGAGGAAACCAGAGCACCTGGAGGAAACCCAGGCAGACAGACACAAGGAGAACATACAAACTCCTTACAGACAGCAGTCGGAATTGAACTCGGGTCGCACAAAAAGGCACAGGTTTGAGGTAAGAAGCAAAAAGTTTAAAGGAGATCTGACAGGTAAGCTTTTCACATAGAGTGTGTGAATATCTGGAATGAGCTGCTAGAAGAGTTACTGGAGGCAGATGCAATTACAATGTTTAAAATGTGCTTAGAAAGAAACTTGGATAGGAAAGATGTTAAGTGATATGGGCCTAATGTGGGCAAATGGGTTTAGTGTTGACAGGCTTCAAGGTTGGCGTGGATGAGTTGGGCCGAAAAGGTCTGTTTCTGTGCTGTACATTTCTATGATTCTATGATTTTATACCCATGCTCCATGGTAATTTTCTTCCTTAAGACTGAGTCCTTCATGACATCTGGGCTGTTGCTGTTTAGTTGTTTCCAAAGACAGCTGGAAGCTCCATTTCTTCCTGTCATTTTTTCCTAGGCATGCCAAGACTCAAGGATCAACTCTAGACCTAAGTAGTGAAATGCGTAGTTCTCCCTCTACTCTCCTGTGCTTTACTATAAGGAAAAGAGGACCTATGAATGAGTGTAATGGCAGAAGCTCACTCAATGAATGAAGAACATTTCCTGATGGTGTGTTATCAGGAAGAGAAACTAATTTATCTAAGTATAAGGGAAAAGAATCATGTTAGATGGATAGATATGATGATATTCATGGAATTAGAAGGTATGTTGTGAGAGGGTGATATGATGAAATAACAAGCATCATGGGTGATATAGATATCAGGAAGGTTAGAAAAGATCAAAGAGGTTCCATTAAAGAGGTCAAAAGACAAAAGAGACTGCAGATGCTGGAATCTGAAACAAAAAAAAACAATGCTGGAAGAACTCAGTGGGTCAGTCAGCATCTGTGGAGGCAAGAGTTGTAAGTTGGTGTTTCGGGTTGAGAACTTGCATGAGTCCAGTGGTCTGCTTTTTGTTCAATTAAAGAGGTTCCTGCATTGAACCTAGCAAGGTTGGCGTTCTGCTCCTGCTGCTTACTTGATCAGCCACCTTCAGGCATGGCTTCCTGATTTCACAAGTAAGTTTCAAGTACCCGATGCTGGGGAGCTGTATATCTGATCTGCAACTAACAGCTTCCAGAAATACATTAAGCCAGACTTAATGGAATACACACAGTTTTTATACATTTCAAATCCATTCCTGAACCTCCACTCCTTGCTGCAAACCAGTTCCTCCAAATTCCAATTTTGGATTATCCTTTTAACTATTAAAGTTGAGATGATCCAATCATCACATTTGCACCTTGGACATCAAATGTGCAATCTGGTCCAATTAAAAAAGCACTGCTAAGCTAACTTTATTTTTGGGTCTACTTTGTGTTAACAAACCTTCCCCAATCCCTTCCCTTCAGCATGTCTCTGATACTTAAAATATCAGGTCCTCTTATGTAACCAGATAAAATGATACAAACATCTCTTGTAGATTAGATAATTGCTGTCTCTTCCTAATATGCCATTTTGCAACCTATTCTAAAACCCAAGTTTTTGCATGTTATGTCTTCCACATCACAATGAACTTCAGATGCTGTTGGAGCAAGATGCTTATTTCCCACTACATGCCAGAATTCAATCAGATCAGTGTCCCTCTTATCATCATCAACTTAATCACAACATCTTCCAATGATGCCTTTATTGCATAAAACATTACAATATTCCAATGTACTACATTCTTAAAATTTTACAGCAGGCTGTATCAGAAGGTGTCAGAACTGTCAATCAAAAGTTTGGTCAAAGAGCAAGATTTTAAAGAACGTTTTAAAGGAGACAAAGGTAGAGAGGAGGGATTTAGGGAGGAAAGTTCAAGGCTGAGGGTCATAGCAATTAAAACTGGAGTTGATCAGGTGAACTGTGGATATCTCAGAGGGTTGAAAGGGTTAAGGAGATTACAGAGAGGAAAGAGTAAGGTCAGGAAAGGATTTAGAAGAAACAAATTGTATTGTATTTGTGTAACTATTATTGATTTAACTGCTCAGTAACATTGGTTTGCTTTTGTCTTTACTTCACAGTACAAGCAAATAAAAATCACGTGGATATGGTGCCTTATCATATCCACAAGATGCTTTAAAGATTGCTGCAAGGTTAAATGAAATCCCACTTTTGTTAAATGAAGTTGGATGGTTTATGCAAATGAAAATGTGGCATCTCTGAGCTAAACATGCAGGATTTTATTCTTGCTAATTATTAGAACAGGATTTACAGTGTCAGTAATCTCATGTTCTTAAGCAGACAGTTCTCTTTAAAAGAATTGCTTTTATTACACCGAGTTAGGGGAAGCTTGTAAAACTAGTGGGACTCATTAACTTGTAAGTCTCTCTTCATAACAATATCTTGGTGGGAATTATACATAATCAGCACTGCTCTATAAAACCAGCTACATATTTGAGAAATGATTAATGAGGTTTCCTGGTATCCAAAACAGTGAGAATAAGTATAGAGAAAAGTACAAAATAATCAAAAATGTGCTCATGGAAAATCTTTCTGAAATCTCTGAAAGCCTGAAACAATAAGATTGTTATTTGACTTCCTGATGAAAATTCCATGAGTTCCCTTCACACCTTGAAGCTGCCAGGATTTGATACACTCCATTTTCTTCTGCTCTTCTGAGCAAGTAGCAAATAACAAAGGAACCTAGGGCTCCTTTATAAACTAATGCCATTGGGTCCATTACAATTTTACACTGGTGGTCTTTACCAGGTTAACTCAGAGGATCTGATATCAAGATGTGAAAAACAGTAGGTTTACATTTTCTTATTCTGTCCTCACCAGTGACAGGAGGAACAGGAATGGAGCCAGTTGCACCTCTGCCACTCAATTCTTCCCCAATTGTGGGACCACCTGCAGGTGATCCAGCAGTTGCTATTGCCACTTACTTGTTGTGAGTGGTGGCCTTTGGATTGGATGAAAGTTGACAAAGGGCCCAGATGCAGAAATCGGCAAGATCTCAGTGTACCATGGACATGCAGGAAATTAATTTGCCTGAGTAGTTTTCCCACTGAAAAAATCATTGGTCAAAGTCCAGGACAATGAGGTGAGGTTTGGCTTTTAGGGATTATAAAAAGCCTGGAATATGTGGAAGTTTTTTGTGGCGCTTCCTAGTTTCAAAAAAAAAACCCTGACCTGCAGCCTAGACATGTTCACCTCCTGCTGTGTCTTCCCAACTTCCTTCATATCCACCAGGCCTGGACTCCAGTTGGTTCTTTTCCAATTTCCTAACTTTCAGAACAGGCGAGTTGTAGTGGAGCAATTGTTTGAAAGTGACTCAGTCTTCCTGACAATGTCTTCAAGCAGGAAGTATGGCAGCTCTTGGCATTCACACATAGTTTGGATGGAATGTCAAGTTTCTGTCCCCCTCCTCCTCCACTCACCATAATGAGCGAATATCAGACATTTTCTTCAGCATTACTATCATAATTGAGCAGATTTACATAGAACGTAGAACAGTACAGCACAGAACAGGCACATTGTGCCGCCATAGCTGTTCCCTCCTACCTACAGAATGCCCATATCCCTCTATTTTCCTCTCATTCATGTGCCCATCCATGCCCCTCTTAAAAGCCCCCAATGAACTTGTCTCCACCACCCAATCAGGCAACGCATTCCAGGCATCCACCACTCTGTCAGCAAAAAATGTACCCCTCACGTCTGTTCTGAACCTACCCCCTCTCACCTTAAATGCATGCCCTTATGTTGGTCTCAGAATTTGATCTATAGCCCTGTTCTTTGACGCACACAATATTAACACATGTACGCAGTCAGTATGTATGAGACTGATAAACACAACTCAAATCACTAGTCAGAAAGATCAGAAAAGGTAAATATCTTTGCAGTTTCTCTGCAATGTTATTTGTAACAGTTTTGTCAATGGCTCTCACTAGCAAACTGATATTGTGGAGGTAATCTTCTGGGGAACTTCTGCTAATCATCAATTTTACATTTTAAGGTCTTCAGCTACAAATTAGTATGCAGAAGCTACTCTAAACTTTGTTGATCTGCAAATTGCCACTTAGCAGAGAATTGAATTACACAGGCCTCCGGGCACTATTAATTCCCTGCAAGTAGTATAAATGCCACATTACATTTCCACAGAGGTGTCAGGCAGGAGAAAGGAAGAGAGTGTGAAAGTTTTTCTATTTTTGCTGGCACATTTCACCCTGTTTCAGGAGACCAGTGCATGAACACTGCTCTTCCACTTTTTACGCTTGCAGCGAGATCTTCTCTCAGTGGTTGATCTACAGGTGGGGTTCCATAGAAAGTAAATGGAGAACTACGTATAGACAACTCCATTCCCAGGCAGAGTTGAGATGGCAGGATAAATATATTACCATTTCTGCCAAAGACCTACTCCTGTAAGTGACCAGGATTGCTTTTACACACATAATTTTTGTGTAACTATCCTCCATTCATAGCATTTTACTAGGTAAATAATTGCTTTTATCAGGCAATGTTGTTGTGATTTCAGATATATTTTGTTTGTTGTCATTCATGGATACTACTTTTAAATGAACTATGTTAATGATTTGTTCTTTAGCTGGATACCACTTACTGAATAAAGTTCTCCTCCGCCATCAGATTTCTGAATGATAATGAACTAATTATTCTGTTTCTTTCCATTTATTTATTTATTTTTGTAATTTATTGATTTTTATGTCTTTGCACTACTGCCGCAAAACAACAATTTCACGTCATACGTCAGTGATAATAAATCTGATTCTGATTCTGCAGTTTAATATGTTGTTTTCTGTGAGGCCCACCATAAATCCTGCCTCACATGGTACAACCCATTGGCTGATATGGTGGTGTCTTAAAGATCTTAAAAATCTTATCTATAGACACCACCGTATCAGCCAATAGGTTGTACCATGTGAGGCAGAATTTATGGTGAGCCTCACAGAAAACAGCCGACTAGATACTGCATAAATTAAAGGAACAAACTTTAATAGAACCAAATTTTGGAACTGGAGTGCATGTGGAGCCACTGCTATGTATATATGTGTTTACCATGAGTGATCAAGAATAAATTTCTACCCTTGTATATGTTTTTATATTTACTGAAACTGGCTCATTTATGCAAATAACAGAATCTCAGATTCACTTTTCATTAGTTTGTAAATTTGTTGCCTGAGTTTGTTTGTAGGAGTATAAAATAAAGATTCATAACAAGCACTGTTAAGAAGCTTTGGTTGTGACATGTTAGAAAAGGCATTGAAAACATAGTGAACGTATGTTACGTTATACTTCCAGGAAATGGAATTGTGAATGGAATTGAATGTTGCATAGTCACCGCTGAACAGCAGAGTTAATGATGGTGGGGGTGTGTGGGGGGGGGGATGGCGGGCGGGGCATACAGATCATTGAGGAAACTACTGAAGATTATTAGGTCTAGGACACTATTCTGCCTCTGCTGCACATTGAATAGATCTGATATACAAGTTCCCCAACAACTATAACTCTCTTCCTTTGTCACATCTGTGACACCAACACTGGAGAGTCTTCCCCTTGATCCTTAGTAAGTTTGGTAAGTTGGTACAATACTCACCTTATCTACTACAATGCTATATTGGATATTCCAGGATATAAAACCATCATGTGTTTAGGCAATCATAAGTGTGTTATAAGGAAGCTCTAGTGCTTTGTAAGTGGATTTTTTTTTAAATTTGGATGAATGTTTGCTCTTTTAAGAGTTCTCTTTCAAAATCAAATCATGAAAGCAAACACTGCTGAGTGTAAGTGAAGCATTTACAGATAACATCTTCTTATCTGATCCATTGCCCCATGTATCTCACATGATTAATAGTGTAACAAAACTGATACTCAGAGCAGCAACATTTCATTGATTTCTTCACTAACTGTCACTACAAGAATGATTCTAATTGGTGATCATGTGTCTATTCATTGGAGGGAAGGTGGCTGCTAAGAGAGCAATTGCTATGTGCACGTGATTTTCATTATCGTGAGGAAGGTGGAAAAAATCATTACTTAAGGAGAAAGAAGACTCTTGTGGTCTTGTGAGAAGCACACAGCCTCACAGCGCCAGAGACTTAGGTTCAAACCTGACCAGGTGCTGTCTGTGTGGAGATTGTACATTTTCGTTGTGACCATAAAGGTTTCCTCCAGGTGCCCTTGTTTCCACCCACATCCCAAAGACGTGCGGGTTGGTAGGTTAATTGAACAGTATAAATTGTGTAGTTGAGTGGTAAAATCTGGGGTGAGTTGACCAGAACATAAGGAGGATATGAAATGCGATTAATGGAGGATTAGTGTAAAGTGGGTGATTGATGGTTGGTGTGGACTTGATGGTCAAAAGGGCCTGTTTCTGTAATGTGTCACTCTATGACTTCATGACATGAAATGCAAATAGTTCTGTAAAATATCATACCTCAAGTACTAGAGCATCCAGCATTGGATATAACCATAATTTATGGCCAGGTTTGGCATTAGTGGGTACAGATGTTGTGTTCAATCATTTTTCCACAAAAATTCATGGGTACATTAACCTTGCACCCAAGCATCACCATCCACAAATTTCCCATATCACTGTGCAAAAATTTCTTTCTGAGATAAGCATTATACTTAACCAAATGTTGTGAATTTTAGTGTTTCTACCCACTTGACATGTTCTGAAGGATTAGGAAGCTGGAATGGTCTAGTCATTCTGAAGCTTTGTTCTATTGAGCACATCAACATAAGGGGAAAAAGAAAAACAGAAGCAAAAAGTTCCCAGAATAAAGTGCCATAACAAAAGAGAGTTTCATGTTTGCTGAGGAAGCAACTGAAGATTGTCAGGCATAGGGTACCATCCTGACTCTGCTGAGTGTAAGAGCCATTCTAGCCTACACTTCAGGGAAGGTGTTAATGGTGGCTTGGAATTCAGTCTCTGAGCCTGCACAAACACAAGTGTTGCCTGCCTACTTAGAAGTTGCAAGAAGCAAGATTCCTTGTTAACATTTCCCCAATGGCAGCCTGAGGATTCTCCAGAAAGTTACAGAGTACCAACCACAGAACAGTTATCTCAATGAGGAATTGACATTCTGGCCTCATGATTTGCACCTCTGATTTGTGTTGAATGAGGTGATCTAATCAAAGAGCTGTAGGAAAGGATTGCAATAGTTGGTCTCAGCATCCTCTTCAGTTAGCACCGAAAAAATCTGATCAGAATTTCTGTTCCAGGATGCTATCCAGTGATCTGGAAATATGCATGATGAAGGTCATTTTAGCATAGATCTGAGAAATGCTACAATGGTATTAAAAAAAAATCCTGTTTAGAGCAATCATCCATGAATAATGCCCAGATAAATATCTAGCACATGGAAATGTGAAGGAATGTGCATTAAGGCCTTTGAAAAGGTGAAAGTGAACTTGTGATAGAAAAAATACTTAGCCAAATGCATAAAGTACAGTGAGGGTTCATGGAGTCCTCTTGTCATTTAAAACTGCTTGTCATTTGGAGAGCAGCTGCACAATAGGAAATGGGCATTGAAAAGTTTTAGAAACCAACTGACATTTCCAATTGAAACATCTTTAGTCATTTAGATAAGCTGCAATAAGAAGAACAAATTCTGCTAAAAGTAATGAGAAGTCAAAAATTCATAGCAGCTTATGGCATTTGCCACTGCATTAGTTCAAACAATGATGTTAAGAATCACTTTATGAGATGCACTTAACTAGAATCATTCTTCATCGTGGATTCATTAAGTTTTGCAGTTAGGAGAACTGAAAAGAACAAAGTTAGTTTCCCAACAATTTTCCTCAACTAAATTTAATTTAGCCTCTTTTAATTTTTTTCTTTACCCAGTACCATAGAAAGAAATGCTTTTCATTTATATTGTATTTATGTTAATGATTCTTATATAAGCTGTATGTTCTTATGTCTGGAAAGCTGTGTACAGTGGCTGAGCAGACTAAATACTTCACAAGACACTGGCTAATATTTTAAGGAGCTCTAGAATGGAGTTTATTGTGAGGCTTACTTTTGGTTTCTTTAAAAGGATATACTTGCCGTAGAGGGAGTTCAATGAAGATTCACTACACTGGCTCTGCTGTATGAGGAGGGAATGAATAGGTTAGGCCTTTTTTTCTAGAGTTTAGAAAAATGAGAAGCAACCTCATTGAAACTTACGAAATTATTACAGGGCTGTACAGGGTGGCTATTGGTAAATTGTTTTCTATGGCTGAGGAGCCTAAACCACAAATCAGTCTCAAATTAAGGAGTAGAATATCCACAACTGAGATGAAAAATCAGAGGGTATGAATCTTTGCAATTCTCTCCCCAGAGGGTTATGGAGTCTCAGTCATTGATTTCATTCATAAGAGAGATTGATAGATTTTTGGATGTTAAAGGAATCAAGCGGTAGAGGGATAATGCAGGAAAACAAACCGGTGGCAGAAAATTGCCATATTCTTTTGAAATGGGAGCAGACTCAAAGGGCCCTACAGACTACTTTGGCTTCCAATTGTTATGTTTTCGTGTTCTATTCCTATCTCGCTAATAGCCTCAGCTCATCTGCTGTTAAAACTCTTATCATCTCTAAACTTGACTATTCCAGGACACAGCTGGCCAGTCTTCCATTTTCTAACATTGTAAACTTGAAGTTATGGCAGATTCTGTTAATCATGTACTAACTCACATCTTTAACAAGAGAAAATAACACAAGACATTTGACAGGAATGTTTTCAAACAAATTTTAGCAGGAAATATTAAAGTGCATGACAAAGTTAAGTAGGAATGTTTTATAGAAATCTTACAGAGGGAAAGAAAGATGGAGAAGTTAAATACAGGGTGTGATCAAGTCCCAATCATTAATTATTTCTGCGCTTGCTGTGTAGTGGCTCCTGGTAAGATTCTTGTTTTTGTATCAAATCCTCCATAGCCTTGTCCCTCCCAGTGTACATAATCTCTTCCAGCTCTGCAACACTCTGAAACCTCTACTTCAAAACCGGCATCTTGATCATACCTAATCTAACTGCTCTGCTGTTGGTGGCTGATCCTTTAGCCTCCAAGGTGTTAAGTTCTAAAATTCTTTCCCTAAGTCTGCCTACTTCTCCACCTCTCTTATCTCCTTCTGGATGCTTCTTAAAATCCTGCTTATTTGACGAAGACTTTGGTGACTTGCTCTAAGTTGCTCAGTGTCAGTGCTTTTATGAAATGCCATAGGATGTTTCATTAGAGTAAAGGTGCTATCTGAGTACAAGGTTCTTTATAGCTGAATTCAGGCACAAGAGAAGTGGGGATGGAGTTGATCTCAATTGTCCATATTGGGAAGGGAATAACTGAACAGAATTTCACTTTATGATCCCTGCAGCTATTCCTGCTCGAAAGTATGCTAAGGATGTGATTTGGTATTTGGAAAATATACCTGCCACATTAAAAATCTGGGTGATGCTCACTATCTAGCCCAACAGCTGAAGATTGGAACCATTAGCATCTCTATTGGGTGGACATTAACTGTGGAAAAGCTTCCCTGCAAAAGACTGCATTGACTAGCGAGGAAAAGAGAGCTGAGGAGGCAAAATGCATGAAAAAGAAGCTATGTTGTTAAAATATAACACAGGGGATTGAGAGGGAAATATGAAAAATGATTTAAAATGATCTTAGAGTCCAAGTTAACTGTAACACACGATTATTAATGTGAAAGAATGCAGGAAGTGACATAATTGGGAGTATTGAGGCATTAGAAGTGCTTGTTTATGGTCACATTTATCTTTTACCAACCAGTGTCAAAAGATTTTCATCCCCACTGGATTTGCAGATGTATGAAATAGACTTGCATTGAAAGCAGTTATAATGTTACATTGATTAACTCCTTAGAAAGAAAACGGATGGATCTTTCAGATTCTCCCTGGGGACTGAGTCCTGGGAGAAGTGGAAGTATGAGTTTCCCTCCTGTGCAAGGGTTTTATTATCCCCTTCCTTTATTCCCCCATGACTGTTGCTGTTTTAACTTGGTGAGTAAAGAAGTAATTTTTCTCTTCCTTGAAATACATTCCACCCCCGCCCCCCCCATCCCCGACCTTAAATGATTGGGAGAAAGCCACCTTGAATATTGTGATGGGTCAACCTTTACCAAGGAACCTGTTACTTAAGTCACGCATGTTCCTTGTGAATCAATCCACATGTTACAATTGTTTGAATGACTCTACTGATTCTTATTATCATTTTTGTTTCACAGTTATTTAGGATTCAATTTAAACATTTGTAAGTAGTATGAAATACACTGATAAATATCTGATTACATGCAGCAAAGATCCCTGGCAGGGGTGTGATGGATAAAATGACATCATTCAGTCCCTTAAGCTGATCTGATTCTATATTTTTCCTTTGTGTCAGCTTTGGCTTATTGGTCGTGGTCTCACATTGGAATCTAGAGGTCATGTGCTCAAGCCTACTCAAACAACTTCACTACATAATCTAGGTTCACACTCCTCTGCAGTGTTGAACACCCTCTGCACACTCAATTTTTTTTCTCTTTTGGAGACACATTAAATCAAGCTCTACCCACTTCTACAAAAAAAAACATCAATTACCCGTACTATTTGGAAGGAAAATAAGGAAGGTCTCTTCTAATATGTATTTCTTAACACAATCAGTGAAATTGATTATCCAGTCATCACTGCATTAGGGTTAGGGTTAGGATTATTGCGTTGTTAATGTGGGATTGGGATTTTGGTGTGTACATGTTGACTGCTAAGTTTTACTACGTTAAATGAGTGACTTCAATTCACTCAGCACTTTATTCGTGCTTTAGGATATTCTGAGGTATGAATGATACCAGTTCCTTCTTCCAGGTGTATGCAACAATATTGCATTAAAATGAATGCATGAATTGTTTACAAATATTAATTTAATGGGGCTGGATGAAGAGTTAGTGAAATGGTCCTCAAAGGTGAGATGCGACCGATAGAATGATTGATTGTTCAATGCTGAAGATAAGAGAGTGTTTCATTGTGATAGTGACAGAGCACATCACACAAGACTGTGTGGGAACCAGGCAAAAACAAGAGTGTAGCACTGCCCCCTGATAATCATCCAAAGAAAATCCATAACACGTGTGTATTTCCCCTGACATTAGAATACACTTGAATGCCCCTCCAAACGCAGGCAACTTTAAAGCCCTGTGCATGTGCTAATATCATGCTACTCAGCGGGGGTTTGTAAGATCTGAGTTATCCCCCATTGGTGATTTGTGCTGGGAAGGTCCTAACACAAACTCAGGTGTGTTTTGGGGGGGGGGGGTGGTTGGTGTTGGCAGAAACCCACTGAATACTTTCCCTCAGGAACCTCAACATCTTTAAGAATGGCTAAAAGGCAAAGAGGACCATGCTTCATAAGTTTACCATTGCAGTGAGGGAAGAAAGAATAACTCCAGTGTGAAATTCACAACCAATTAATGGAAGATATTACCCTTGACAGAATAACAGAGGAACAGTAATCTTGGGCTGGAGCAACCTGTCATGACCCCAAACATTCTGATTACTTAGTGGAGAAGTATGGGGCCAGGAAGGATCTTATCCCATTAACTTATTCTGAGTTAGGTCCAAGTATCCACATGTCTGCAATTGAGTTCAGAATGTTACTTCCTTTGCAGTGAACCCAAATCCAAATGCCATCATTATAGGCACCACATTCCCTCGGGTGCTGAGAATGATTTCTCACATTAGGGATGTATTAATATTGATGGTAAGATACAACAAGAAAAAAATTCAAGAACTATTGAGATGAATTCAGGAACAATTGTCTCCTGTTCTGTTCCATTTGGTTTCCTGGTATGATGCGCAACACTGCAGTATTCAAATAATGTTATGATAACTGAGGAAGTACTCAGAATACAAAGCATTAAAAGCAGTGACTTTCTAGAAATTCAGGCAGCGCCTAGAACCATCTTTTAATTTGACTTTTGCAACTCCTGACACTGAAGAGTTGGGTATTTCACATGCCACCTTGTGGTCATTTGAAAGCAGCTCACAACCTATTTGTTGGCCTGATATAACAACGTTTAAAATTTGGATCTCACAGCAGACATGTTCAGAGCAGGAAAGCGTAAACAAGCCAACAAGGTCCTTCTGCATTGCACCTGAGGCCTCCAATATTTGATAGGTCAATAATATTTTCATTACAAAGTCATGTTTATCTCTCATTTAATTATCACAGTACAACATCAGAACAGTTCTCAGTACTCACTGGGAATAGCTCTGTATGAAACTAAAATCAAAAATCAAGCAATAACATTCACAACAAATTTAAAATGCACTAATGTTATTCTGGTGTTATCTAAAATACTTCAATTTTTCATGATACCAGAACAGCCCAAGGTAGAGAAGACTATTTAACAACATGATCTGTACTGACAGCAATTTCTTGTTTGGCTTTTGGGAAGTTTGCATCTCATTTACCATTTTGTATCTCTCCCACACCCAAAGATGTACTTCACCACACAATTTTCCAACTCAGACTGGCTCCCTGTCCCATTAGATTTCAGTTTTGTTTTAAGCAGTAATTCCTTGAATGAAGTCTGTTGTTTGGAATATGACTCAGATTTTGATGGTGAATAACGTGGTAGTTTCACATAGAATGGCTGACATTTACAGCTAAAATTGTCAGTAAATTCAGGACTCTGTGCATTTGTATTCGGGCATAGAAGGTCTAAACTTACTGACAGACAGTTGGTGCCATATATTTCACTGCTCCCTGCCACTGTGCTACACGTAAAGTCCTCCAATGGAGTGGCAACATACAGAAGTGAGGGTGTAGATGCACTCCAATTTGCCACTTCAGATAGTAGGGTGCATAAATTCATAGATTCATAGAGTTATGCAACATGGAACAGACCCTTTGGCCCAATTCATCCATGCTGTGACCAAGATGCTAATCTCATTTACCTGCATTTAACCCATATCCCCATCCATGTACCTGTCCAAATGTCACTTAAGCTTTGTAATTGTACCTGCTTCTACCACTTCCTCTGGCAGCTCATTCCATATACCCATTACCCTCTGTATGGAAAATATGCCCCTCAGATCCCTTTTAAATCCATCCCCTCTCACCTTAAACCTGTGCCTGCTAGTTTTAGGTTTCCCTACCCTGGGAAAAAGACTGCGACAATCTAATTTTATAAACATCTACAAGGTCACCCCCCAGCCTCCTTTGCTCCAGGGAAAACAGTCCCAGCCTATCCAATCTTTCCTTATAACTCAAGCCTTTCAGTCCCAGCAACATTCTTGTGAATCTTTTCAGCATCCTCTGGAGCCTAATAGCATCTTTCCCAAAGTGTGGTGACCAGAGCTGCACACAATGCTCCAAGTGTGGTCTAACCAATGTTTTGTACAACTGTAACTTTAGTACTTAGTATCACATTTGATAAAGGCAAGCATGCCGGACACTTTCTTCATCACTCTGTGCCTGTGTGGCCACTTTCAGTGAACTATTTACTTGTTCCTCTTGGTCTTGATGTTTAACGAGACTCCCCAGGGCCCTGCCATTCACTGTGTATGTCCTGCCCAGGTTTAACTTCCCAAAGTGCATCACTTTGCACTAGTCTGAGTTAAATTCCATCTGCCATTCCTTTGTTCACTTTCCCAGTTGATCTAGATCCTATTGTAACCATAGTAAACCTTCAACGTCCCCTATACCACCAATTTTAGTGTCATCTACAAACTTACTAACCATGCTACCTACATTCTCATCCATATCTTTAGTCATAGAGTAATACAACCTGGAAATAGGCCCTTCAGCCCAACTCATCCATGCTGACCAAAGTCCCCATCTAAGCTCATCCCAATTGTCTGCATTTGGCCCATATCACTCTAAATCTTTCCTATACCTGTCCAAGAGTCTTTCAAATGTTGTTATTGTGTCTGCCTCAACCACTTCCTGTGGCAGCTTGTTCCATATATGCACCGCCCTCTGCATGAAGAAGTTGTCCCTCAGGTTCCTTTTAAATTATTCCCCCTCTCACCTTAAAACCTATGCTCTCTAGTTTTTAATTCCATTTCCCTGGGAAAAAGACTGTGTGTATTCACCCTATCTATGCCCCTCATGATTTCATACACCAATGTCACCCCTTGGTCTTCTAAGCTCCAATGAATAAAGTCCTGGACAGTCAAACCTCCCCCTACCAGACAACTTGGACCCATTGCAATTCACCTATTGCCGAAACAGGTCTATAGCGGATGCCATCTTCCTGGCCCTACACTCGGCTCTGGAGCATCTGGACAGTAAAGGCACCTACATTAGACCATTGTTTATTGACTACAGCTCTGCCTTCAATACAATAATCCCAAGTAAGCTTGTCACCAAACTCCGAGACCTAGGACTCAACACCTCCCTCTGTAACCGGATCCTTGACTTTCTAACAAACAGACCGCAATCAGTGAGGATAGGCAGCAATACCTCTGGCACGATTATTCTCAACACTGGTGCCCCACAAGGCTGCATCTTCAGCCCTCTACTCTACTCCCTATACACTCACGACTGTGTGGCCAGATTCTGCTCTAACTCCATCTACAAGTTTGCAGATGATACCACCGTTGTAGGCCGTATCTTAAACAACGATGAGTCGCAGTACACGAAGGAGATAGAGAGCTTTGTGGAATGGTGTCAAGACAACAACCTTGCCCTCAATGTCAACAAAACAAAAGAGCTGGTCATTGACTTCAGGAAAGGGGGCGGTGTACATGCACCTGTCTACATCAATGGTGCTGAGGTTGAGAGGGTTGAGAGCTTCAAGTTCCTGAGTGTGAACGTCACCAACAGGCTGTCCTGGTCAAATCACATAGAAGCTATGGCCAAGAAAGCTCACCAGAACCTCTACTTCCTCAGGAGGCTAAAGAAATTTGGTTTGTCCCCTTTGACTCTCACCAACTTTTACCGATGCACTATAGAAAGCTTCCTATCTGGATGTATCACGGCTTGGTACGGCAGCTGCTCTGCCTGTGACTGCAAGAAACTGCAGAGAGTTGTCGACACAGCCCAGTGCATCACGTACACCAGCCTCCCCTCCTTGGACTCTGTCTTTACCTCTCGCTGTCTTGGTGAAGCAGCCAGCATAATCAAAGACCCCACCCACCCGGGACATTCTCTCTTCTCTCCTCTTCCATCAGGTAGAAGATACATGAGCCTGAGGGCACGTACCACCAGACTTAAGGACAGCTTCTACCCCACTGTGATAAGACTATTGAACAGTTCCCTTATACAATGAGATGGACTATGACCTCAAGATCTACCTTGTTGTGACCTTGCACCTTATTGCACTGCACTTTCGCTGTAGCTGTGACACTTTACCCTGTACTGTTATTGTTTTTACCTGTACTACATCAATGCACTCTGTTCTGACTCAATGTAGCTGCACTGTGTAATGAATTGACCTGTACGATCGGTTTGAAAGACAAGCTTTTCACTGTACCTCAGTACAAGTGACAATAATAAACCAATACCAATACCAATTCTTGTAAATCTTCTTTGCACTCTTTCCAGCTTAATGACATCTTTCCTATAAAATGGTAACCAAAACTGTACACAATATTCCAGGCACGGCCTCACCAATGTCTCTTACAACTGCAACATAATGTCCCAACTTCTATGCTCAATGCCCTGACTGATGAAGCCAGCATACCAAACACCTTCTTCACCACCCTATCTACCTGTGACGCTACTCTCAGAGAAGCATGTACTTGGTCTCTCTATTCTACAACACTTCCCAGGGCCCTACCATTCACTGTGAAAGTCCTATATTGACTTTAATATATGACAAACAACAGGGGACCTAGCACTAGTCTCTGCAGCACATCACTGGTCACAGGCCTCCAATCTGAAAGCAATCTTCCATTACCACTGTCTGCCTCCTAACACCAAGCCAATTTTGTATCATTTGCTCACTTACCCTTGGTCCCATGTGTTCTAACCTTCCAGACCAGCCTACCATCCATGACCTTGTTAAAAGCCATGTTAAAGCCCATGTAAACAACGATTATCGCCCTTCCCTCATCAATCCTCTCAGTCGCCTCTTCAAAATCTGAATCAAATTTATGATACATGACCTCCTACACACAAAGCCATGCTGACTATCCCTAATCATTCCTTGCCTTTCAAAATGCAAATGAATCCTGTCTCTCAGAAACACTTCTAGTAATTTTCCCACTACTGATGTAAGATCACAGGCCTACAGTTCGCTGGCATTTCCTTGTAGCCCTTCTTAAATAAAGACACAAATGAGCCATCCTCCAGTCTTCCTTCTGGTACCTCACCCACAGCCAATGAAGATACAAGATCTCTACCAGGGCCAAAGCAATTTCTTCTCTTGTCTCCCACAAGGTCCTAGGACACACCAAGTCATGCACCAGGGATTTAGCCACGTTTATGCACTTCAAAACTGCCAGCACCTTCTTTTTCATAATGTTGATATGTTTCAGGAACTCATTGTTCTCTTCCCTGAACTCACTAGCTTCCATGTTCTTGTCCATGGTAAATACAGATAAGATGTATTCATTTAAGACCTCACCCATCTCCTGTGGCTCCACACAAGATTACTACACTGATCCTTAAGGAGAGCTAATCTCTTTCCAGTTACCCCTTTGCTCTTCACATACAGATAGAATCTTTTAGGATTCTTCTTTACCCTTATCTGCCAGGAATACCTTACATTCTTTCTTTTCCCTTCTAATTTCCTTCTTAAGTGTACTCCCACACCGCTTATCTCAAGGGACTCACTTGATCCTAGCTTCCCAAACCTGACATATGCCTCCTTCTTCTTCTTTTCCTTGATCAAAGCCTCAACATTGCTCATCAACCAGAGTTCCCTAATCCTTCCAGCCTTGCCCTTCACTCTAACAAGAACATGTTAACCCTCAGCTCTTCCTAGCTCATTTTTAAAAGCCTCCAACTTATGAGATATCGCTTTACCTGCTAACAGCATCTCCCAATCAACCTTTGCAAGTTCCAGTCTAATGCCATCAAAATTAGCTTTAACCCAATTTAAGACTTTAAATTGTGGACCAGTCCTATACCAGTGTAATCCAGGCTTTCTGCATTCAGATCAGTTATACTGGGATGGGTAGAGAACCCAGGGGCTGAATGTTGGTGGCTGGTCCATCTCACTTACATCCAGGCCATTGATTTAAATAGTATCAAATTTACATCAGAACAACCATGTTGAATATCTGGGCTGTAATAGAAAGTTTTATTTAGGCCTTCATTATGAAATTTATAATTTCTCTGTAAAAATGCTTGCTATTATACTGTATGTGAATAATATAGAATTGGATAAGAGAACTTCTTCATATGTGTGCCGAGGGACAAAATGGCACAAAATGGATATATGAACAAGAAAATCAAATCTTGCTGAAGTCCAGCAATAATTAAAGACATTTTTCTGCATTCTTAATATGAAGTTTGCTATAATTTACTAAGTTACTAATAGTATAATGAGAGATTTGTAGCTCGCAATATATTTGTTCATCCCCCAAAGTTACAAGATGATTTACACATTAATAATGGTATCCATTGATAGCATGCCATTAATTTTCCAGAAAACATTGGATAACTATCTCTGTAGTCTGTAAAAGAAATATTTTGTTTTTATGATTTTTACCTTTTATATCTACTGGCAAAGAATGGAAAATGCTATGAAAGATGTCATGTGCTGCTAATAAGATGAGAGTAGTTAGTTGATCATCAATACATCTTATATCTTGACCTTTTGAATGACATTCATTCCTTCCCTTTATATTCATAAAAAGCAAAATGTCTCACTACCAAATATCAACATTTGCAGCTACCTTTCTGAGAATAAACGTTGTTGAGTTTATGATTAGGATTTTGCCGCCGCAAAACAAATATCATGACATATGTCAGTGATAATAAACCTGATTCTGAACTATATGTTTATAGTCTGCATTTTAACCTTTGGATTTCAGCAAAAATGCAAACTATTTCCTTTATCCTTCTCAGATATGTAGTTGAATTGTTTAGGTGGGTTCAGGGTGAAGAGTAGAGGAGTCATGTTTAAATAAACCATTAAAATGAAGTATTGCCAGATTTATTACAAGGTCCTGCAGCAAGATCCTGTTCGTTGTATGACATTGTTTTTAGTGCGATTGGTCGATGTTTTGTTTTAACCCAGAAGGGGATTACTACTGCTATAAAACAGATAGTGCATTGTTTTCAGCATTAAGTTAAATCAAGATCTGCCAGGTATGACTTTAATGCAGAGAGTAAATGCTCCCAAAATGTGCTTGAAATAGCCATTCTGAGAAGAGTGTCCCCTATTGAATCACTGAGATATTTCCTTGTATGTCAATTTTGATTATTTTTGTAGTTCTTCTGAGTGAGTTTGCCAAATTTACATCAATTTAAAGACAGTTTTAAGATATGAATTCAGACTAATTAGGAAGTAGGTTTATGCTTTTCAAGCTTTCCTTTGTTTCATCATCCTGAGAAGAGGCTTTTCTCCTAGGGCCTATGATCATTTAATTTTCCTGGATTTTAGAGGGGTGAACACATATTCTTAATATTATGGAGCAAACATTTGCGCATGCATCCATGTCCCAACCTTAAATGTGATTTTTTTAAAGGTGATTATGGCTAGAAGTTGGGCGGGGGGAAAGGCTTTGCCTCTGCTTTCCCATCATGTGGAAGCCCCTACTTTCCTCCGATCAGAATGAAACTCATATCTGAAAGACTAAAATGAAACAAGAAAGGAACACATTGACATTGCTTCATGTTATCCAATCAAGCCCCTTCCAGGTGACCAGACAATGATAGAAAAAGTGAAGACAACTATTTTATAGATGCCCACAACCAAAATGGTCAAGTAGGTCCCAGCTGGAGGGAAATAAGTGGTAAGAAGTGATTGTTTAGAGAAAAAAATAAAGTTCATTCTGACAAGTAATTCCCAAATGAGATTTTTAAGGATTTCTTTAGTTTAGACCTGATATGGCTGAACTTTAATATTTTGGCTGGAATTGCAGAGTTGTAAATTCACGCTTGCAGTTTTCTGTAAATTCATTTATCCTGGATGGTCCCTAAAAAAATATAACTGCAAAATTTAGGAGATAAGGCGTGAATTGGAAATTTAAGCACAACTATTCACACAAAGAATTTAAAGAGTAGGTTTCTACCTCTGGTGGTTCCTGATGTTATACACAATCATCATAATGTTCCTGGCTCTTTGGAGTATGAGGGAAAATGAAGATGCAATGCTGAAGGACAGTTAAAGTACAATGTGCCAGGATGTTTTGAAGATAATTTCACGTGCCATGGGAGAAGCATCAGGTTGGCTGCCTATTGACTGCAGTGGAATGAAAGGGTGGGCAATCTGTTCCTCTCCATGTTACACGGCTGTCCAGCTCATTTTCTTACCTCATTTCCTTAGGTTGAGTGATCTTGGGCTTTTCTCTTTGGAGAGAAGGAGGATGAGAGGGGACTTGATGGAGATGTACAAGATGATAAGAGGCATAGATCGAGTGGACAGTCAGAGACTTTTTCCAAGGGCAACAATGGCTAACATGAGGGGACATAATTTTAAGGTGTTGAGAGGAAGGTATAAGAGGGATGTCAGGGGTAAGTTTTTTACACAGAGTGGTGAGTGCGTGGAAAACACTGCCGGCAGAGGTTATGGAGGAAGGTATATTAGGGACATTTAAGAGACTCTTAGATAGACACATGAATGATAGAAAAATAGGGGGTTAGGTGGGAAGGAAGGGTTAGATAGATCTTAGAGCAGGATAAAATGTCGGCACAACATTATGGGCTGAAGGGCCTGTACTGTGCTGTAGTGTTCTATGTTCTATGTTCTATGTTCTTATTCAAGTGTCAAAGCCTTAGTCAACTATGATTACAAATGAGAACGGGATTATGATCTCAGTCAAATGTCCCAAAATTCTAACTTCATCCTTTGGAAATGATGTTAGAACGGTAAGGCAGATTCCAGTCCATTATGATACCTTGGCCTGAAGCTACTTGGACCCATTTTACACCAACTATACCCTTCTGGAAGAACCTGGATAGGGTACAAAGTCCAAGAGATCTTCTGTCCTCCCTAAATTCTGCACCCACTCACAAATCACACTCTCACATCTCCAGATAGGTTTAATGTGGTACAGTAGCACTGGAACTTCAGGACTTATGAATTTGGTCATAATTGACCTTAGACTAATTGAACTACGATATTCTCCAGTCTGGAAAGTTTTTATATTTAAGGCAGATTAAAAATTGCAACCAGACTTTCTGCTTTCTCCTTCCCATTTTTTTCAACAGACAGGGAGTCAGATGAATCCCACCAACAGGTGTGTCTGCATTCATACAAACTCACTACAGCATAGGAAATAGGTTTGTGTTCAATTTCTCAAGAGTATTTGATTTACAGGAAAGGCTGCACAACATTAATCAGGTCACATGAGAGGGATGTGACTACAATGCTGATTGTCTGGAAAAAAGGAGCTGGCTTGAGGGGGCCATAAATCTTTTCTAAGTCTCTAATTTTCCAACAAAAGACAAAAAGAAGATAAAACTATAGCTTTGTAATTTATAATGACTTTCCATCCATTAACTGAAGTGGTTTGAAGAAGTTGTACTTAGAATAGTTTATTTCTATTTTACTTTAGTTTCTCTTGCACCTTTGAAAATTCTTCCTTCATTACTTATGGCTCTATTGATCATGACCATGTATACCCTTCACTACTATCTCCAGAGTTATGAATATAAAGTCATGGCAAATAGTTAGTGGTTATTTTATATTAATTATGTTAGCCTCTCCTACATTGTTACACACGATAATGTCATTTTATGTCGATTTCAAAAATAATTAATCTTAGATGATAGGTATATTGCATGCCTGCTAATCGAATACTTTGTCACACAGTGACATTTAATAAATGATTAGTATCACTCCTTAATGTCTTGTTAAGCACATCAGTCCCAAGCAGAGTCCTGCTCAAGAACGTTTCTTGGAGTCCAATAACACATTATAAAATGATGACATGGGTATCCGTGTCTGCAATTCCCTTCACAGTGATTCCTGATTTCAGAGATCCAAACTGGAGGCCAAGGCATAGGATGAGCAATGGTATCCTTGACTAGTTATACTGGCAAGGAACAGCAGTTGGGGCAGAAGGGACTTAGCATATTTTCCTGGAAATTTAGCTTGAGATGATAAATTTAGCATCAATACATTGTGCTCTCTGAAATTCACCTTATTTCTATGAATAGATTTCAGATATAAGAGTTATATGGTAGCTGATATTATTATATGTTTCTTATAGTGCAATTAACCAGTGACAAAATAACTGGAACATGTTTAACTTATTAAAAAATTGCCTTGTGTTCTCAAGAGCAGGAAAATCCTGCAAACTGTCCCCAAGCTTAGTTCCAGTTGCAAAATTGGATATTGCAATTGGAATTTAGTCCGGGACCAATTACGCCATGATAACGGAAGGTTGGGTTTCTGGGGGGCTGGGGGTGTTCTAATGTCCTGGTGAAGGCTTTCTTCTAAACTTCAATGACAAGGCAACTACTTTTCAATGACATCCTGGTCATTTCTGTCTGAATACTGAAAGGCCTAGGTAGAGTGGACATGGAGAGGATATTTCCATTAGTAGGAGAGTCCAAGATCTGAGGGCACAGCCTCAGAATAAAGGGACATCCCTTTAGAACTGAGATGAGGAGGAATTCCTTCAGGCAGAGGGTGGTGAATCTGTAGAATTCATTGCCACAGAGGGTGGAGGAGGCCAAGTCATTGGATGTATTTAAGGCAGAGATTAATAGGTTCTTGATTGGTAAGGGAGTTAAAGGTTATGGGGAGAAAGTGGGAGAATGGAGTTGAAAAAAGATCAGCCATGATTGAATGGCCTAATTCTGCTCCAATGTCTCATGGTCTTATGATCTGGCAAAATCCTGTAAGTGCCCACTCCACAACATTGCAAAATCACCTTCACCACAAGAGCGGCAGAGGTTAAAGAAGATAGTTCACCATAACCTTCACGATTTATATTACAGATCTCAAATCGTAATATTGAGATATAAAAGAAGGAATAAGTCTGAAGAAATAAAGCTGCTGCTTGTGACTGGACATATCTTATTCTGCATGAGAACTAAAATCTCTAACAGCTGAGCTCAAGAGAACCTCTAATGAAGACTATCTGAACTTTAGTAATTATTTTCATGGGTCTTTCCAAAGCAAGGGAAAAATGTAACCTGTGATAATTGAGAACAACGTCAAAAATAGGTTTCAGTGCAGCTGGAAGGACAAGGTTCTCAGGAATCCTTGGCAGGGAAAATCCAACAAGTTCACAGGTATCGAGACTAACAATGAACGATTTCAAGTCAAGAACAATTTGTACTATTCAAAGTAACACTTGTTCCCATTATTCATGATGCTGTATAATCTTTAAAAATTTGTGAAACATTTACTAATCCATGCAGCTTGAGAAAAGGCCTCCCAGTTACCACCACAAAGCTTCACTATGGCATTGATGATTACATGAAAAGATTTATAAGCTCTGTGCTTGTAGGATCAAATAGGGTAGTACGACAGAATTGATGCCATTTTCTATCCAAAGCCAAGCGTGCTGCAGGTCAGCAGAACTGCCAGGTGACCTCAGAACTGTTCTAACGTTGGTCCTGCTCCTGGGAATGACCCTTCAGTGCAGCACAGAACAATGCAATTATTGACGTTTTCAGTCCAGCTGAATCAATCTGGCAAACTAGGAGCAACACTGCAGGCAGACTTTCACTTGGGACTGGATAGAAAGTAAAGTGATTTTGTCTCTTAATGGGAGCATGCAAAATTCAAGCTTTCTGTTTTCCCCTGCTCACTCATTCTTCAAGTGTCACAATCAGTAAATCTCTCCTAAATCATTCATTTTCTTTTTTATGGATCTGAGCACTGAGACAGTAGAGCATATGCTGCCTGTAGGTCAGTTTCTGATCGCAGATTGAAAACATTGCAAGTGATTTGTCTGTGAGTTGAATTTTTCTGAAAGTTTTGATGATGGAGTCTCCGTGTGCAGGTAATTGCTGTAAGAAGTGCACAATTAATAATTGCTCTACAGAACTGGCGAGCATATCACTGCATGCTCACTTTGGTCCTCCAGCACTGATATTGCTGGAGTTTGTGTGGTAGGCAAGGGAACATGTACCAGTGGGAGCATGACTTGGCACCAGCCATCCAGCTACTGCATACTACTAGAAAACTTCCCCACTATTTCCCACAACTGGGTTCCCCTCCTCCCAAGACCCCCTGGACTTCAGCTATCACTCCTTCTACCATTGTACAAAGAAGCAAAACTAATTGTCATTGAAACAGCTCTTTCTTCAAATTTCAGATTGCCCACTTCATCTGCACAACAGCACCCTTGCCCCCATCTCCATCCTCAACTCAGACACAACTATAACCATCTGAAGGCCTCGTCTTATTCATTTTAGTGTTTACCACTCCATCGATGGGCTTCGACTGAGCCAGAGATTTCCCATCGTAGTCTGGCTGGCTCATTTGGAGCCATTTGCCTTGTAGAAGAAGGGCAGAGATTAAAAAACTGGAGATCAAACCGTTGCCACATTGGGTGGATTCCTCCATACACCTCCCATGGCAATCACTTGGGATTTTTGGAAACAGAGAGTTCAAGGTTGCTTCTTTTGAATGATGTAAACAACATAACTCATGCATTGCTTATTTGCAGTGGCAGAGAATAATCATACTTCATCCACCTTCCTTTCCTCTACTAGTTTCCTCATTCCTAGTTTTATAAATTATTGGTAAGTATCAGACAGAGTACTGTGATATCTCCGGGCACAGCACTTTACAAAAGATTATAAAGGGAGATTTTCTGGGATGGTATCAAGGATGAGGATTTTAATCATGTGGAGGGGCAAAGGCAGCTGAGTTTTCCCTGCAGATGTGCTAGTAACCCACTACAGGCTGATGGTAATTGCAAGATCAGGAGAACTTCTATTAAAAATGAAAATAAACAGGAAAGTGGGGCTTCTTCAAAGAGACTGTACAGGCAAAATGGGCTGAATGGCTTATTGGTATTGTGAGATTTGGTGGCCAGAACATTTGACAGCCCAGTTTCATAGGAAGTGGAAGAAAGTATTAGTCAGCTGTGGAGTTCAATTCATCTATTTTTCCTCCACGATCCCTACCAGGAACTCAGCTTGACTGTGAATATATACCATATATACTGTATGTGTCACACATTTATATATATTTCCCCCTTTTTGAAAAGAAAGATTTACATATTCACATTATGTGCAGATATAAACTATCCACTGGTTTTCTGAGGGTCTTTAATCTTCTTAAAATATCTTGAGTTGGTGCTTTTATTGCTTCTTCATTTGAAGAAAGTCATTTCTTGACTGAATTCTGTATAATCTTGCGCTATTTCTTCCACATTCTGCATTGGATCAAATTCTAGAAAATGCTTACGCTCATATAACTCTTTGATATTTGTTTGTATATCTTCTTCTGAACTTGTCACCTACTGTAGAGTTCCAATTTTTATCTCCTATTTTCAAGACACACTTCAACTAACACTCCAAAGTCACATTTCTGAGTGTCAAATTTGCTGGGTAATTTTAATACAAAACTCTATGATGTTGTTTAGAATGTGTCTGTCCATAGCTTGAATCATTAGTTTGTTTTTATTGCAATTGCTTCCCTTCCACAATCCCCTCTAGATTTGGCTGAACTAAGCTCAGTTATGCTCTGATTTTTCAACTCTATAACTTTAATCATCACGTACAAGTTTCAGCAAAGGCATTGCACTGTAGTGAATTGAGAAAGGTTCACTTCACAGACTCTGCCCTCATTCCATTTTTCGTCTTTCTTCAGTAGATGATGTATTGGTGTGAATGTTGGCAAAAATATTGAAAATTTCTGCACTGTGCCTTGAAATGAGCTCAGTTCTGCAGCATTTTCAAGTTTCCATGCTATCATAATTGCTCCTGTTTTTTCCTTTGATTGGTCACAATCCATTTGCACCTATTTTTAGCCCAAGATAAACAATTTCTTTCTGTACAAATGACCTCTTGCTTCTTTTGTGTAGCTGCTTGAAGACTTCTAATATTCAAAGATTTTCTTCTTTGATACTTGTGGCTACGGCACATTACATGGACAGTGATCTATACTTTGTGTTATCTCTCCATTGTAGCATGAAAGATATCCAGTAATGGTTTCACAATCAATATAGAGTAATTTTGTGTACAAACACAGGCCCTTCTGTGAATTAATTGTCTAATTTTTCTGACTTTCCTTGTCTATATTCAACTGAGTATATGTATGTAAGAGATCTAGTATGGTGAAAACTTTGGCTCTTGCTATTTCTGCATATAGGGATTAAATTGCAGTATTGTTGTTATGTTAGTGAATTTCCTTTGCAAGAACACTCCATGTGTTCTCTGCAAGACTATGGATGGTTCTGAGCATGCCCAGCATTTTGGGTGTGATAACATTGTGAATTTATCGAATTAATTATACATATCAAAGACTTAAATCTTGTAATTATTCAGCAAAGGCCACTACTTGTCATCACATTTGTGTCCAATTCCACCTTGTAAGCACCACATGGTTGAACAGCCTTGCTTTAGAGGCTCTGCTACAATTGCTGTGGCCTTGTCACTCTGGGATATCTTCACTAGAACTCCACTTTGTTCTAATTTATCTAATTCTTCCTCCATCTGGTTATCCAAAACAAGTGAGAGAGGTCAAGGCATACAGATGACTGGTTTGCTCCAGTTTATTATGTATTTCTTGGAATGGTCATATAACTTGTGGTACCCACAGAAGTATCCTGGAATGTTTTTGCTTACTTTCTCAATAGAATGTATAAACATGAATCAGAATCAGAATCAGGTTTATTATCACTGACGTATATCGTGAAATTTGTTGTTTTGCGGCAGCAGTACAGTGCAAGACATAAAAATTATTATAAGTTACCAAAAAATAAATAAGTAAAATAGTGCAAAGGAGGAATAGCGAGATAGTGTTCATGCGTTCATGGTCCGTTCAGAAATCTGATGGCAGAGGGGAAGAAGCTCTTCCTAAAATGTTGAGTGTGGGTCTTCAGGCTCCTGTACCTCCTCCCCGATGGTAGTCATGAGAAGAGGGCATGTCCCAGATGGTGAGGTTCCTTAATGATGGATGCTGCCTTCTTGAGGCACCGCCTCTTGAAGATGTCCTCGATGGTGGCAGGATTGTGCCTGTGATGGAGCTGGCTGAGTCTACAACCCTCTGCAGCTTCTTTGGATCCTGCACATTAGAGCCTCCATACCAGGTGGTGATGCAACCAGTCAGAATGCTCTCTACTGTACATCCGTAGAAGCTTGCAAGAGTCTTTGGTGACATACCAAATCTCCTCAAACTCCTAACAAAGTAGAGCTGCTAGTGTGCCTTCTTCATGACTGCATCAATGTGTTCATCCCAGGATAGATCCTCTGAGATGCTGACACCCAGGAACCTAAAGCTGTTCACCCTTTCCACAGATGACCCCTCAATGAGGACTGGTGTGTGTCCCCTGACCTCCTCTTCCTGAAGTCCACAATCAATTCCTTGGTCTTGCTGACATTCAGTGTGAGGTTGTTGTTCCAACACCACTCAACCAGTCGATCGACCTTACTCCTGTACGCTTCCTCATTGCCATCTGAGATTCTGCCAACAACAGTGGTGTCATCAGCAAATTTATAGATGGTGTTTGAGCTGTGCCTAGCCGCACAGTCATGAGTGTAGAGATAGTAGAGCAGTGGGCTAAGCACACATCCTTGAGGTGCACCTATGTTGATTGTCAGTGAGGAGGAGATGTTATTACTGATCCGCACTGACTGTGGTTTCCCAATAAGGAAGTCAAGGATCCAGTTGCAGAGGGAGGTACAGAGGTCCAGCTTTTGAAGCTTGTTGAGGGATGATGGTGTTGAATGCTGAGCTGTAATCGATAAACAGCAGTCTGATGTATGCATTGCTGTTGTCTAGGTGTTCCAAGCCCAAGTGAAGAGCCAATGAGATTGCATCCACTGTAGACCTGTTGTGGCAGTAGGCCAGTTGCAGCAGGTCCAGGTCTTTGCTCAGGCAGAAGTTAATTCTAGCCATGACCAACCTCTCAAAACAGTTCATCACAGTAGATGTGAGTGCTACTGGGTGATAGTCGTTGAGGCAGCTCACCCTGCTCTTCTTGGGCACCAGTATGCTTGATGCCCTTTTGAAGCAGGTGGGAACCTCTGACTGCATGATTTTGAAGCATCCATGCTGAACATCATTTTCCAGTCTAGTTTAAATTTTCTCAGTCAATCTTTGTCCATCGGTGTTGGTCAGTTACTGTAATCAGGTACAACCGTTTGTAGATTTATACACTGACTGTTGTTATACCTTAAACATTTTATCAGGCCTAAACTAGGTGGCATGGTGGCGCAGCTGGTAGACCCACTGTCTCACAGTGCCAGAGACCCAGGTTCAATCCTAACCTTGGGTGCTGCCTGTGTGGAGTTTGCACGTTCTCCCTGTGATCGTGTTGATTTCCGCTGGGTACTCCGATTTTCTTCCACGTCCCAAAGTCATGTGGATTGGTAGGTTTTCTTTAACTGAACACTGAAAATTATCCATAGTGAGTAGGTGAGCGGTAGAATCTGGGGGGAGTGGATGAGAATGTGGGTACAATAAAAAAGGGGATTAATGTAGGATTAGTGATATGTGTGGCTGGTGGTTGGCATGGACACTGTGGGCTGAAGGGTCTGTTTCCACGCTCTATCTCTCTTTGACTCGTTACAAGTTTTCAAAACTACACCTTTTTCACATTTTCACGTTTACTGTACCATTTATCAGCGGTACTTAAATGAACTGATTTAGAATTTATCCTTGGTGGTGTGCATGCCATATTAGTCCAGCTCTTTCTTGTTCTCACTAGCTTCAATAGTATGTTGATATCCTCTTGATGTCTTCTTGCCTTGACCTGTCCCAGTGTACTTCACCTAAATTACCACTCTGCCAGCTGCAGTATGCATGGCTGAGTTCTTCTCCTCAAGATTGCGGCAGTTCTTGTCCAAGCCATTCATTCTGGAGGCTCTCAAGCCACAGTGTCACCCCTGCTCATGCAGAGGCTTGATCAGTCTTCTGTCCGGTGCCTAACCGTGCTGGCCACTGCGTTGTCACTTGTGTTCCAAACTGTCTCTGTAGTCACCAACACTATCAGCTCTTCTGTCTTGATTCTGCTTTTTTTCCCTTTCATGTGTGACCTGTTCTTCACATCCTTGTCAATTTGTAACGCATGTGCACTTAGTGCTGGGAATATGATGACCCTCCATGAGAATGCTAAAATGTGCATTGCATTTATTCCACTCTCTTGAACTACTCTGGAGAATGCACACAAGTCCTCATGAGGGGTTAGCAGTGGAAAGACTGTGTAGCTTCAAGTTATTGTGTGTCAACATCTCAGAGGATCTACCTTGGGCCCAACATATTGATGCAATCATGAAGAAGGCATGCCAGTGGCTCTACTCCGTTATGAGTTTGAGGAGATCTGGTATGTCACCAAAAACTCTTCCAAGTTTCTACAGATGAACGGTGGAGAGCATTCTGATTGGTTGCATCACAGCCTGGTATGGAGGCTCCAATGCACAGAATTGCAAGAGGCTGCAGAACATTGTAGACTCAGCCAGTTCCATCACGGGCACAGGTTTCCCCACCATTGAGGACATCTTCAAGAGGTAGTGCCTCAGGAAGGTGGCATCCATTATGGAGGACCCCCAACATCCGGGTCATGCCCTCTTCTCATTACTACTATTGGGGAGGAGGTACAGGAGCCTGAAGACCCATACTCAATGATTTAGAAATGGCTTCTTCCCCTCCGCCATCAGATTTCTGTAAGGTCCATGAACTCTATCCCGTTATTCCTATTTTTTGCACTATTTATTTATTTTGTAATTTATAGTAATTTTATGTCTTTTCACTGTACTGCTGCCGCAAACCAACAAATTTTACAATATATAAGTCAGTGATAATAAATCTGATTCTGATTCTGAAATGGCACACACAAGGGAAGAAGTGAATTTTGATTAGCTGAAAATCAGATCTCCTTTTCCGCCTGGCTCAACAGCTGCAAGGATTCTTAGCCTTCCCCAAAGTTGACCCTGCTTCCCTTGAGATTCCTGATTTCTGGTGGTCTGGGAAACCCAGCCAGCTCTTTATACATGACTAGGTAACCCACCTCCTGGATGACCGTCTGTAGCACACTCCAATACATGGACAGGTTTGAGATCAAGAATTAAGAAAGTTTACCATTCCATCAGACGCAAGAAAAGTGAAGAAATTTATTTTACCAAGTACCTTTGGTAAAGGCAAGTTACCACACATGCATACAAGGTGCTGAAGCATGAATTTCTTGTGTATTTTTTTTTTGCTTTGAATTTTTTTTCAATTTTGAACAGATGTTTTCAAACTGGGATCCCTGCAGGGGCATCTTAGGCAGCTGCAAGGCCATTAGAAATTTCAATTCTTGGTGATTCACTTGTAGGTTATTTCTTTTGCTGTCTTCTTACAAAAAAGAAACATTGTCTGTAAAGTGCCATATTCCTCTGTGTAGCTGACACCATCTTTCAGAATCATGATGGGATGTGGGAAGAGATCCCTTTTGCCTATATTTAGTGGTGGTCTCTGGAACTACATCAATAATTGCAGGAGGTCCGGGAGTGTGCCAGTGAATTCAGGAGGTCCCCAGCAATGTGCCAATATTTGCAGGGGGTTCCTGGGACTAGGCCAATCTTTGCAGGTGGTCCCCACAAATGTTTTAATGCTAGTTGGGATCCACAGGAGCATGCCAATATCTTGCAGTCAATTTCCCCTCCTAAAGAGGAAAGAAAATGAAAACCATTGATTTTGAGTAAAGCACAACAGATTGCATTTATACTTTGGTGAAAGCAGCTTTGTCATATAGGTCTTCAAAGTACAAGACAGTTTGGAAAATGCAGAGGTAAGAAAGTTATTGAGTTTAAGGCTGGGAATTCAGGTACAACTTTTATTTAAAAAAAAGCAGATTAAGCAGGATTAAAGGTCAGAAGAAATTCAATGATAATAATGTTGATTGATTCCTTCAAAAGGGCAGGTCTACAAACAAGTGATTTTGAAAAGAAGTTAACTGAGGATATAAAGACACGAAGCATCCATTGCCACATTTACATATGGTAAATTTTACAATTTAACACTTCAGTGTGTAGGGAAGTATAGTGCTGTTGAAAATTACTTTCTGGACCCGCTCTGCTGACAGTGTGGCTGTTTGCATTTTGATGAACAGCCTTTGATCTGAAACATTAGCATCATTTTTCTCTTCACAGGCTCTGCTTGACATGCTGAGGATTCCCAGCATCCACAGCACTTTGCTTTCATTAAAGCCACCATGGGTTTTAGCACTCCTGGTTCACTGCTACTCCAGGAGCCTCACTGCACCTGAACCTGCCTTTCCTTGAGCCACATGAAACTGCAGATGCTGGAATCCGGATTTTAAAAAATTGCTGGAAGAACTCAGTGGGTCAGGCAGCATCTGTGGAGGCAAAGGGATGGTCAACGTATTGCGGCAGGACCTTGCATCAGGATTGAGTGCTGAGGGAAGATGGCCACTATATAGATGTGGGAGGGAGGGGTGAGACAGAGGCTGGTAGGTGATAGCTTCCTCATCCAGAACATCTACGTTTGCCATTTCCACCAGTCCAATGGGATCCCACCACCAGACACTCTTTCCTCCCTGCCTACCCGCCACCCTCGCTTTCCGTAAGGAAAACTCTCTCTCTGACTCCATGGTCCATCCATTCTCTCCCAACCATGTCTCCCCATCCTCTGGCCCTTTCCACTGCAACTGTTGGAGGTGCGACACTTGACCCTACATCTCGTCCCTCACCACCATCCGGAGATTCAAACAGCCCTTCAAGGTGAGTTATAGATTCACGTGTACCTCCTCCAGCCGCATATCTATTGCATCAGGTGCTTGCAATGCGGCATCCTCTACATTGGTGAGGTCAAGCATAGACGAGGTGACCGCTTTGTAATTCACCCATGTTATGTCCACAAAAGCCATCTCGAGCTTTTGGTTGCATGTCATTTCAACTCCCCTTCCCATTCTCACACCAACCTGTCTGTCCTTGGCATTTTCCACTGCCACAGTGAGGCCAAATGAAAACTAAAGAACAGCATCTTGTATTCCACTTGAGTAGCCTACAGCCCACTAGTATGAGCATTGAACTTTCCAATTTCAGGTAACCCACTCCCATCAGTCCACCCTGGGTTTCTTTCTCTTTGCTCACCTTTTCCAACTCTTCCCCCTCCACACTCCTTCCCCCCACCACCCCCCCCCCGCCCCACCATTAACAAGGTTCACCCTCTCCCACTGGACTCCATCTGCCCATCGCCCATATTCCTATTGACCTGCATTTAATCTCCCTTGGTTCACCTTTCCTATCCCCACCTGGTTCCATCTGCCTAAAATCCCTCTCTTATCTGATTCCACCTATCATCCATCAGCCTCTACCCTTCTTCCTCCCCCAACCAGCTCTATCTGCCTTCTTTTTTCCTTATCTGCTTCCACCTATCACCTACCAGCGTCTATCTGAACACTTCCTATCCCCCTCCCCCCCCCCCCCCCCCAACTGACTCCATCTACTCATTTTTTTGCCACATTCAGGTTCCACCAGTCATCTACCAGAGTCTCACTTCTAGACACTGGCTATCTCCCTCTGCACTCTCGCTGCTGATGCAGGGTCTTGACTTGAAACGTTGACCATTTCTTTGCCTCCACAGGTGATGCCTGACCTGCTGAGTTCTTCTAGCACTTTGTATTTTCCCTTGAGCCAGACAGGTCACCTAATATCGCTGAGCATATGACGCTGAATAGGACTGAATTTTGGTGTTTCTGGCAGGAAGTCACCAATTTAATCCTTGGATCACTATGGTCAAAAAGATTTGTCGACCATAAATTGGCCATAAGTTGGTTGTATTGATCTTGGTGCCTGAATTTCTACCATGAGACTCCCACATCCCCCTGGAGCACTGATAGGCAGTGGGTGGGGAATATGGGGGTGTTATACATAGATAGGCACCCCATCCACAACCATTCACTTCCACTACCACCTATGCACAGTAGCAGCAGGATGCACTGCAGTAACTCACAAAGACTCCTTAGACAGCATCTTCCAAATCCATGTGCTCCACCAGCTAGAAGGACAAGGGCAGCAAAAACATGGGAACATCACCTCCTGGAAGTTGCCCTCCAAGCCACAAACTGCTCTGTCTTGGAAATATATCGCTGTTCTTTCACTGTCGGTGGGTCAAGATCCTGGAACTCTATCCCTAACAGCATTGTGGCCACACCCACACTTCAAGGACTGCAGCAGTTCAAACAGGTAGCTCACCATGACTTTCCCAAGGGTAAATAGGAATGGGCAATTAATTGCTGTCTCAGTCTGCGAAGCCTGTATGCCTTGAAGGAATATAAAACAAAACATCCTGATTGTTGAAGTCACAGGAGAAAGAGTCATAATATTGTGTTGTGTGATATATGACTGATCTCTGAAGCAAGAACATAGAACATAGAACTTTACAGCTCAGTACAGGCCCTTTGGCCCACAATGTTTTGCCAACATTTTATCCTCTCTAAGATCTATCTAACCCTTCCCTCCCACATAGCCTCCTATTTTTCTATCTTCCATGTGTCTATCTAAGAGTCTCTTAAATGACCCTAATGTATCTGCCCCCACAACCTCTGCAGGCAGTGTGTTCCATGCACCCACCACTCTCTGTGTAAAAAACTTACCCCTGACATCCCCCTTATACCTTCCTCCAATCATCTTAAAATTATGTCCCCTCGTGTTAGCTACTGTAGCACTGGGAAAAAGTGTCTGACTGTCCACTTGATCTTTGCCTCTTATCATCTTGTACACCTCCATCAAGTCTCCTCTCGTCCTCCTCTCCAAAGAGAAAAGCCCTAGTTCGCTCAACCTATCCTCATGAGACATGCTCTTCAATCCAGGCAACATCCTGGTAAATCTCCTCTGCACCCTCTCTAAAGCTTCCACATCCCTTCTATAATGAGGCAACCAGAACTGAACACAATACTCCAAGTGTGGTCTGACCAGAATTCTATAGAACTGCAACATCGCCTCATGGTTCTTGAACTCAGTACCCCGACTAATGAAGGCCAACACTCCATACACCTTCTTAACAACCATATCGACCTGTGTGGCAAGTGAAATTAAAGATTGTGCTGATTTTGGGCACTAGAAAACCTACCCGACCACACCTAACCATTGCGTTAGAATCCAAGTCCTTCACAGGAGGCTGGAGATGAAGTGTACAGAGGGTGATAAAGCTAAAAAAAGGGAGTAAAAAGCTCACCTGGAAAGATCTGATGACTTACTGAGCTGCATGTGAGATTATGCCACTGAGATTTGAAGGGTACGACGCTGGAGTGATTAAGTTACTGGCCTGGTATTCAGAGTCCTGAATTATTGATCCACAGGTGCAAGTTCAAATTCCAATGTGACAGCTGGGAAATTTCAAATATAAACAACTAAATAAATCTGGAATAAGAAGCTTCTATCAGTAATGGTAATCATAAAGCAACAAAATTGTTGTAAAACCACATCTGGTTCATTAATGCCCTTCAGGGGAGGAAATCTGTCATCCTTATCTGCTCTGGATTATATGTGACTGCAAACCCACCATTGTGATAGACATCTAAGTGCTCCACTGAAGTGGCCAAGGGAGCAATCAGAGATAGATAATAAAGGGTGAATGGCAGCAATGCCTACATCCAATCAATAAATTCAGGAAAAAGTAGCTCATTTCTACTGGTGGTGTTTGATAGCCACTTACCCTCGTGTCAAAGAGGTCCCTGTCACTTCAAGCCTAAGTGACACATTTAAATTTGTCAGTTAAGTTTCAGCTAAACACTGGAGATCAGGCTAGCAGAACGTAATTTGCGTTCAGAGTCGCAACCCTCAAACTTCCACAGAATGTGATGATATTGAGTGTACTCATTCTAGAGTCATAAACTTAAGCCAAGACCTTAAGTCTTATAGTTATAGGTTTCTATCAGTACCCTTACTTTAGGGAGATTATACTGTATCAACTTATAATTCAAAGACTTATTTACTTATCTGAATTTATCAAAAAGCCTCCTGAGCCTGAATAGTGAATATGCACCATACCCCCTCTTGCTAGGTGAAGGTTTCTAGCCCAGCTAGTCTTTGCTGAAACTAGTTTCGAGATCAGTCTCCTGCCAAGGTTCCTCCTGGGAGCAGACTCTCACTCCATCAACTAGGCTACTGATACTAGAGGAGCTTTTCTTGATAGGGTGCTCAAGGGACTTAATGAGTACCTCTCGATAGAAGGGTTTCTGTGTGATCATAAATTGTTTAAGTGTTCACTTCCTTGATCTCAGTTGCACATATCCATAGATTCTTAGCAGAGCTTTAATCGTCATTCATTCTGTAAACGCATGACAACAACACAAAACATTGTCATATAATGAGTCCATTTTAGTTCGTTTGAATGTTTCTTCTTCTTCTTCAGAAACAGGTCTTGCATATTTCAACTTTGAAATAGTTCAGCCTTCGGTCAGCATATTTTTGTATCATTACTTCTTCTCATCAGCTGGTGATGTCTTGGGCTAAAATGAAGGTGGTCCATTTCTTTTCACAGGTGTGTTCATATTTCCTTGGATGTTACACAAGATTCATTGTTTGAATTTTCTGAAAATAAGTCATATAAGCAAAACCACTGATTCATTTTTCGTTAGGCAGTGTATTGCTATTGTAGCAGCCTGTATTTACAGGACTCGAACTGCGATCGGCGGCCGTGCGGCAGCGCGTCGTGAGCTAACCGCAGGGCTGGCCTTCCGGTGGGATCCTGACGTCACGTCCGCCGGAGAGGTTCTCGGGTATCTTTGCACGCATGTGTGTTTTGCTTCACTGAGTAAAGTGTGCTCCAATTCAGCCACAACGTCTCCGAGTTTTCCTTTCGGGAACACGTCGGGTTCCGGCTACACTTGGTGACCCTGACGCTTCCAGACAGCATCTGGAACCCACTACGTGAATTCCAATGACTCGCACAACGCAGTCTCACTCGAGCTCCCGACTTTCTGGGTTGCTCAGCCCCACGTCTGGTTTGAACAGGCTGAGGCCCAGTTCAGCATCAGAAACATTACAGCCGACGTCATACAGCATCACTACGTGGTCAGCGTGCTCGACCAAGACGTGGCAGGCCGGATCATCGACTTCCTGCACCAACCACCAACGGAGGACAGGTACACTAGCATCAAGGCGCTCCTAATCCGTACTTTCGGACTCTCCCGCTGCAAACGAGCCGCGCGACTTCTGCACATGAATGGCCTGGGCGACCACAAGCCATCCGAGCTGATGAACGACATGCTGGCACTCATGGATGGCCATAAGCCGTGCGTCTTATTGGAGCAGTTATTCCTCGAGCAAGTGCCGGAGGACATTCACCTCCTCCTCGCAGGTAAGGATTTCAGTGACCCACGCGGACTTGCGGCCAGGGCGGACATTTTGTGGCAGAGTAAGCAGCGGGGAGTGGCTTCCATCTACCTAACCACGACCACGCAGCCCAAGGCCAAAACCCCACAACCGAAGCCACCGAGACCCGCTGGAGACAAGGATGAAGGTTTGGACCGATGGTGCTTTTACCATCAGAGATGGGGGTCAAACGTGCGCCGCTGCCGCCCACCGTGTGCCTTCCCGGGAAACACCGGGGTTGGCCGTCACTAGTGGCTTCAACGGCTGGCCATTGCGACAGCCTCCTATTCCTCTGGGACCGACAATCCTGGCGACGTTTCCTGGTGAACACCGGGGCTGAAATCAGCATTCCTCCCCCCTCCGACATGAACACCGTAACGCGGCCTTAGGCCCCGACCTCACCACAGCAAATGGCACCACCATCCGAACATATGGCATGCGCACCATCCCGCTGCGTTTCGGACCCAGATCCTTCACCTGGACCTTCAGGTAGCAGTGGTACGTGGCTGTTACTTCGGGCGGATTTCCTACGGGTCAGCCGCCTCCTGGTCGACCTGAAGGGCCGGCGTTTGGTCCACGCAAAGACCTTCCAGACCTTCCAGCTCAGAGAAGCCCACTTCCCAGCCCTCCACCTGGACTCAGTCACACTTTCGGGCGATGAGTTTACCAGGGTGCTGACGGATTTCCCCTCCATCATCCCTCAGTTGTCCACTACTGGTCCCAAGCATGGTGTGCAGCACCACGTTCCTACACAGGGACCACCGCTGCACGCCCGAGCCCGTAGGCTCCCACCCGACAAGCTCCACCTCGCCAAGGAAGAGTTTCAGAAGATGAAGGAGATGGGGATCATCCATCGCTCGGACAGCCCGTGGTCATCTCTGCTACACATGGTACCCAAGTCCGCAGGAGGGTGGAGACCCTACAGGGACTACAGGGGACTCAATGATGCCACAACTGCCGACCGATACCCGGTGCCTCACATCCAAGACTTCACGGTGAACTTGCAAGGGGCAACCATCTTTTCGAAAATCGACCTGGTCTGGGGGTACCATCAGATCCCTGTACACCCCGAAAATGTGCCCAAGACAGCCCTCATCAGCCCCTTCGGGTTGTTAGAATTCCTAAGGATGCCTTTTGGCCTCAAGAATGCAGCCCAGACTTTCCAGAGGCTTATGGACTCAGTAGGGCGAGGCCTGGATTTTGTCTTCATCTACCTAGACGATATCCTGGTGGCCAGCAAGTCACTCCAAGAGCACATGGCACATTTGCGCCAACTCTGCCAGCGCCTGAGTAACCACAGACTGGCAATTAACCTGGTGGTGCCAATTCGGGCTGACGGAAATCGACTTCTTGGGCCACAGGGTCAGCCAGCATGGTGCAGCCCCACTACCGGACAAAGTCCAGGCCATCCGCCAGTTCCCCAGACCCAGCACAGTCAAGGGCCTGCAAGAGTTTATGGGGATGGTAAATTTCTATCATCGGATCGTGCCGGCGGCAGTGGGCATCATGAGGCCCTTGTTCGGTCGGATGGCCGGCAAAGCCAAAGGGGTGGCATGGGACGCGGAGTCCACAGAGGCTTTCGAGCGGACCAAAGAAGCATCGGCGAAAATGACCCTCCTGGTACACCTGAGAATCAACATGCCCACGGCGCTCACAGTCGACACTTCCGACACGGCGGTTGGCGGAGTCCTGGAGCAGCTCGTTGAGGGCCAGTGGCGACCGCTCGCCTTTTTCAGCCGACACCTGCGACCACCGGAGGTTAAGTACAGCGCTTTCGACAGGAAGTTGTTAGCACTCTACCTGGCTATCCGGCACTTCTGGTATTTCCTCAAAGAAAGGGATTTCACCGTATATACAGACCACAAGCTCCTCACCTTCGCCCTTGCAGAAGTATCGGACCCATGGTTGGCTTGGCAGCAGAGGCACCTCTCCTTTATTTCGGAGTTCACCACGGATGTCAGGCACAGCGCAGGGAAGAACAACGTGGTTGCCGACATGCTGTCCCGCCCCCACATCCACTCAGTGACCACCTCATCCTCAAGGGTCGACTACACTGCGATGGCACAGGCGCAACAGGCGGACACAGAGATCCCGGCCTACCGCACCGCCGTTTCGGGACTCCAATTGGAGGATGTCCCCTTCGGCCCAACTGCGGTTTGGCTCCTGTGTGACATGTCTACCGGAAGACCCGGCCTGTGGTACCAGCAGCATGGAGGCGACGGGTTTTCGACACGCTACATGGCCTGGCCCACCCGTCCATCCGGGCGTCTATTAAATTGGTAGCGGACAAATTCGTTTGGCACGGTTTGTGCAAGCAGGTCGGACACTGGGCCAGGACCTGCGTACACTGCCAGACCGCCAAAGTCCAGCGGCACGTGAAGGCCCCCCTCCAGCAGTTCCAGCCGACACTCGGGAGGTTTCAGCACATCCACGTGGACATTGTCTGCCCCCTGCCTAACTCCTGGGGCACCAGGTATATCTTTACCATGGTCAACAGGTTCACCAGATGGCCAGAGGCCGTGCCGCTAACAGATACGTCCACCAAATCCTGTGCCAGGATGCTCATCGCAAACTGGATCGCCAGGCTCGGACTCCCGGTGGACATCACCTCCGACAGAGGGGCACAGTTCACATCAGGCCTGTGGATAGCACTGGCGCAGCTCTTGGGCACCCGGTTACATCACACCACGGTGTACCATCCCCAGTCCAGTGGTTTGGTTGAGCGGTTCCACAGGCATCTCAAATCAGCCCTGGTGGCGCGCCTCAGGGGTCCCAACTGGCCAGACAAGCTCCCCTGGGTTTTACTGGGCATCCGCACGGCCCCCAAGGAGGACCTGGGCACCTCCTTGGCGTAGTTGGTCTACGGCACTCCCCTGATGGTCCCAGGCGAGATCGTGCCAGAGGCCCAAGGTCCAGCAGAGATGCCAGCGGAAGTGCTGACGAGGCTACGGGACAAGGTAGGGACCCTGGCACCAGTTCCCACCTCCAGATATGGCACTACACTGTACTTTATCCCTAAGGACCTCCGGGACTGTGAGTACGTTTTCATCCGCAGGGGCATGCACAAGTCAACGCTGCAGAGGCCGTACGAGGGACCCTTCAGGGTGCTCCAACACAATGGATCTACGTGTGTCGTGGAGGTGGGTGGCCGTGAAGAGACTTTTACGGTGGACTGCCTCAAACCAGCGCATTTGGACATTGAACAGCCGGTGAAGGTACCCTCACCGCGCCGAAGGGGCAGGCCACCCAAGAGGGACACACGGACTGGGGGTCCCACACCCCTGATGGATGCTTCTGGGGGGGGGGGGGGGGGGGGTGGTGTAGCGGCCCGTACTTATGGGACTCGAACCACCATCGGCGGTCGTGGGCGGACGCGCGGTAGTGCGTCGCGAGCTAACTGTGGGGCGGGGCGGGCCTTCCGCCGGGATCCTGACGTCACGTCCGCCAGAGAGGCTCTTGGGTATCTTTGCACGCGTGCGCGTTTTGCTTCACTGAGTAAAGTGTGCTCTGATTCAGCCACAACATCTCCGAGTTTTCCTTTCGGGAACGCATCGCGTTCCAGTTACACTATCTTCTTTTTCAGGTAAAATCTTCTTTTACGATTGTAAAGGATGAAGCACATGATATAGTAAGACATAATAATAAATGTCTTATAAATGAATATCAATGTCAAAGGGGTAAACCATGAGGGTATAATGCCATCATTAGCGGTGAGTAATATATTAACAAAGTACAATATGTGAAGTCTTAAAAACCATATTATACAGAAGGTTACCCATGTTAAAAAGTATATTTGCAATATCCAAAGGGGTGAATAGAAAATGTTTGTTGACACATCTTTTCTCAAGATTGTGTTGTTAGATCAATTTTCAGCAATGGATACATCAAGATCCCTCACAAGATGAGTCGAGAAACATGCATATCCATAGGTAATAATTGTGATCAGAATCAGGAAAAGGAGAGGAGCAAGTATGATGTGATAAGGGTGGTTCCTGCTCTTCATTCTTCCAGGGTTGAAGATGAACCTTTCTTATTCCTAAAACAACAACCCTTCTTAGGTGTGTCATTCCTAGGCAATGTATCGAGGAGATCGTCCTCAAGTGAAAGGGAGTCCTTACATTTCTTTCTAGATTTAAGCACGTGGCTTATCTTCTCAGTCCACTTTACCTATGTTCTGTCAGGATGTGAGGTTTCCATAGTGGATGCATGCATCAATTTAGTATAGGGGTTTCAACTCATTTTGAAGGTATAAGTGCTGCTGGGGTAAGTTTAATATTGTCTATGGAAACTTACTTACAGTCCTGTTTCCCCAAATGATCTCGATTACCATAGTCCTATCATTGATAACCTGTGTAACGAGACAAGGAGGTTTCCATTTTGGGTGGAAACTAGAATCAGAATTTTTTTTAAACTTTATTTTAAAACTTTATTTATACAGTACGGTAACAGGCCCTTCCGGCCCAATGAGCCCACGCCGCCCAATTACACCCATGTTAACCTACCCGTATGTCTTTGGAATGTGGGAGGAAACCAGAGCACCCGGAGGAATCCCACGCAATCATGGGGAAAATGTACAAACTGCTTACAGACAGCAGTGGGAATTGAACCCCGATCGCTGGCACTGTAATAGTGTTGTGCTAACCGCTATGCTACCATGTCGCCCCAGGTCTTGTGGAATTTCTTTCTTTGAATCCAATCACCTATTTTTGGTATCCATACTTTCTTGTCAGGTTCTTTTATCGTTTCAGGAATCCCCATAAACTCTCTCAACTCCTTTAGTAGAATTGAATCTGGTGTAGGTGATGGTTGGCCTGATTTAGCAATTAGGGGTGTATGCAACTGGACATTATACATTAAGAAATAAGGTGTAACATGCTTATGTACCATTATTTTTGCTAGTGGCATATTGTTTACAGATAGCTGCACTTCAGAGACAAGTGTAGCCCACTTTTGACCTCTAGAGTAGACCAGTTTTGCTAGGCCTTTTTTAATCTCCTGACTCCTTCTCTCCACCGCCCCACTTGATTGCAGGTGGAATGGAGTGCTGCACTCCACTTGTATTCCTGCTTATTCAGACATGGCTTGAAAGCCTTTAGCAATAAAGGAAGATCCTCAGTCTGCATGTAAACAGGTAGGAGTGCCAGCATGTGGGAATATTGAGTTCTGGAGTGCTGTGACGGTAGCTGTCTCACTACAAGAAGTGCTGGGGACTAACCACGTATATCCCATACAAAGATCAACTATCACAAGAATATGCTCATTTGGTTTCCTATAAGGTGGATTGCCTTGGCATGCTGGAAATGGGCCTATATAATCAATTTGCCACACCTGCATTGGTGCCTTTGGCTTTATTTATCTCTTAGGAGGTGGTCTTGAGACTGCTCCTTTATTATAGGCCAGACATTCTTTACAATTTGCAACAAATCACTTGCAATCAATGAACATAAAGGGTCACAAGTATAACATGGCTAATTTTGCATGAGTGGCTTGTCCAAATCCTTGGTGGACTTCTCGAATTAGTTCTTTTCACTTATTAGCAGGACGTATTTGCTTCTTATCATTTTGAGGGCAGCGTACCCAAATCTTACTTCACCGTCAGCCTTGTATCTGTACTGTGTTGGAAATCCTTTGGGATTGGGTTTAGTAGTATCTAGGAGCATTCTTAAAACATCGTCCTGGTTATTTTTTTAGCTACTACCATAATCCTGCCCTCCCTTACCATAGCAAGGTCCATTCCGACAGCTTATTTTGCTTGTTCCTTGGCTAACTTATTACCATAGCTGTGTAAGTAGCCTGCAGTATGTCCCAGAATGTGTAACACCTGTACTAATGGTTGGGTCAATAATAATTCATAGATAGTCTTCCATGAGGACAAGTGTGGAAATGGTTTTCCTCTATGTGTTTTCCATCCATCATGCTCAATTTGAGGAGTATGAAGTCTATTATTCCATACTTCTGCTATACTATTAACACATTCATAATATCGATCAGCATTTGCCTGAGCAGTTACTGGAACCAGGATGTCAGCCATTTATAGTACCAGGTGGTGAACCATAGCAGTTATCGAGTGTGCTCTGAATTGGACAACTGCTAATTAATACTAACTATTAATAACAATGTATACTTTGTTTTAATAAATGTGCCCCACATTGGGTGCCATCTGTGATGATATTGAGTGTACCCGTTCTAAATTCTAAACTTAAGCCAAGACCTTGTCTTATAGTTAAAGGTCTCTATCAGTACCCTCATTTCAGGGAGATTATACTGCATTAATCTATAGTTCAAAGACTAATTTAATTAACTACTTTAAGCTCTTTTCTGAAGAGGTTTAGCTGTCAGTAATCACTATTTCAAGCAGTGGGGCCTCCCTCCTAACCAAGGAGGAGATACTTCCAGCTAATGAAGCAGATTAGACACATTTATTTTATTTTAAATGGAGCACATTTATTTTGAGGTGTAATTTCTAACGGAGATTATAATTCTACAAAGGATTTCTAAACATGTATAATTCTTACAAACTAGAAAACCATACCAATGAGTTGAGAACAAACATGTCGTCCATCTCAGAAAGAAGGCTCTGGGAAGACATCCTTCTCAGGTCAAGGCTGAGGAGTAGACTCTCTGCCTTCATCTCTGTAACTCCTTCCCACCCTTATTGCCTTCTGATATTTATACTTTTTTTGTCAGTCATCTAGTGACGACCTCATCTGCATGTGATGTTTTCATAACTGCATTGATCAGGTCAGATGGCAGGAGCCTTAGATTAACATAGACAATGTTGTTTCTTCTGATTATGTTGCAGCCTCAGTTAAGTCCTTCCTGAGCCTGGACAGTATTGTTTCTCAAGGGGATGGGTAAATAGTACTAGTTAGAGACTAACAATAAACATTATGAACCTTAGACAGTTTCTTCTGCTGTGCTAAAAAGCTGAGTTTAGCAAAAACCTTCCTGAGCCTAGATAGTGAATATCCATCACAGGAAATAATGAACTACTTATCTTTGGAAGGATACTTCTTTCTTGTTGCCCATGGAACTGATTGCAGCTTGCACTGCTTGACTCCTGAAATGAATATTGGAATCCCATGAGTGTCTGGGTCTGTCGCCTGAATTACTAGGACACTCGATGGCAGATCTAATTCCAGACAGAGTCACCATACTGCCAGTGTTAACTGGGAGTAACAGTAGCTATCTCTACTTTGAGGAGATTACTGTCCTATCAATGACAGGTGAGGGCATTGAAAATTGCCCACAGTGCCTTTAGAAACAGTGGGAAGAATATTGGAGGTGAAGACAAGCAAAGGAAGAAATTAAAAGTGAAAAAAAAACATTTTCTGACATAGAAATGATCATTTCAATTATCTTTCCATTAACATTGTGTCATGGTTTATGGTTAACTATTTAGAAATTCCTCAAATCGAACACTGCAGCCTCACTAATAATGTCAGTGAACCAGTGCATGTGTTGCGTGGAAACTGTACAACACACCACGGGTGTTTTTCATCTGAGACGGAGCTTCTGCATCTTTGCTGCTTATGAGTGCAACCATGTATCTGCTGACTGCAACATTTCTATTCTGAAAATTATGCTAAATGTGCATATCTTAATTACATCATTTAAGTCATTGGCTAGTATTTATTTTGAATAATGACTAAGTAAGCAAATATAATCATGGTACAGTAGCTCTTGACTCAGTTGGTTTGTAAACTTTAATAAACTCCCAGTTTCCCAATTATCATTATTTCTTGCTTTTGTGACCCCAGTCACTGTATTTTGCTATACTCTTGAGTAAGTTCTAATTAAAATTTTTTGTCCCATGGGATTTTTCCAACACCTGGGCTCTCTGCACTGAGTGTTAAGACTTTTAAAAGCCCATCGTTGTTTTGAAGTTCACAGTATCAACAATCTTCCACACTTAACCCTCTCCCTGGTACAGATCCACACTAATAAATTCCACTCACACCTCTCGCAGATCGAGGATTCAGTACAATCCAAGTTAATCCTTCTGTTTTATAGACACTCAACAAAGCATTAATACCATTAGGTTACTACTGAGGCTGAAAAGTTGGTGGATGGGGGAGGGTTGAACATACTAGTTTTTAAATGCAGGCACACTCTCCGCTAACTCTAAAACAAATTTCTCTGGCTGCTGGAAGTCAGAAAGAAAGGCCTGTGGTCAGATAAAACAGAGGTAACTGACTGAATTAGAACTAAAAAAAATTACAACTTGCTGAATTCTTACAGAATTTTTTTCATTTTACACTCTCTATTAAAGTTGGGTCTAACCAATTGCTTATTATTATTGATAAACCCTGGTAAGACTGTCCCGGTAAAGGACAACCCCATGGTTTCTATAAAGATTTCTTAAATTCATTTATGGGATATTATGTTGCTAGAAAAGCGTAGTAGTTATTGTCTATCCTGAAATGCCCTTGAGAAGGTTCTGATGAACCACCTTCAGGACCCCTGCAATCTTCCTGGTGAAGGTACTCCCACAGTACTGCTGGGTAGGGAGCTCTAGGATTTGCACCCAGCAATGATGATAGAACAGCTATATATCTTCAAAGTGATGTGTGACCTGGCACACACATTGTACACGGCACATATTGCACTCATGGTGTTCTGGCCATAGTGAGAGTGAATAGTTAGTTGGTGGATGCTGTACATATCAAGTGAGTTTATTTGAACTGGATGGCATTGAACTTCTTTATTGTTATTGGAATTATGCTCATCCAGGCAAGGAGGGAGAATTCCATCATGTTCTTGACTATTGCCTTTTAGATAGTAGAAAGGCTTTGTGAAGTAAGGAGCTGTCACTACCCATGAGATACCCAGATTCAGGCCTACGGTTGTAGGCACAGTTTTGATGTGATTGTTTCTTGTCAAAGGGATGCTGCCAACAATATTTATAGGGAGACACTTGGTAATAGCAATGCCTTTGATTCTCAAAGATAGGTGGTGAGACTCCATTTCTTGAAGACAGTCATTGCCCAGCACTGGTCACATATCATCTGTCTATTGAATATTATCTTGGTCCTGTTGCATGCAGGCATATTTTTTTTATTTGCTGAGAAATGACAATGGAATTGAACACTGAGTAATCCTCAGTGAATATCCCCACTTCTAACCTTATGACTGAAGGAAGGTTATTGTTGAAGAAACTGAAGACGGCTGGACTAGGACTCTATCCTGAGAAACTCCTACAGTAATATTCTGGGTCTTTATTAACCTCTAACAACCATAGTCCATTTTCTTTGATTGAGAAAGGATCACCAGCTAGGGTTGCTTGATACCACACGTGGTCCATGGCAGTCCCTCTCACCTCACTTCAAGATTTCAGATCTTTGGTCCATGTTTGGGTCAAGGTTATGATGAAGTCTGTAGCCAAGTGCTTCTGATTAAACCCAAACTGGGCATTGTTGAACAACCTGTTGGTTACTAAGTGCCACTTAATAGAATTGTCAGTGATGTCTTTCATCCCTTTGCCGATGACTGAGAGGAAACCGATTGATCAGGAATTAGTTGGATTAGATTGGTCTGCTTTTTCTCATCATTGAGAAAATCACAACATTGTAACTGTTTGACCCAAAACGTCAATTGTCCGCCTCCCTCCACAGGTGCCATCTGACCCACTGAGTTCTTCCAGTATTTTGTGTATTGCTTGTAACTGTATTGGTTTGGAGACACAGTGAGTTTTTGTGTGCAAGTTTTCAGCACTACCGGCAGGAGTTTAGCTGGTCCCATAGCATTTGCTGTATCCAGTGCTCTCAGTCACTTCTTTATATCATGTGGAGTTAACTAAGTTAGCTGAAGACTCGCTCCTGCAATAATGGGGACCTCAGGAGGAAGGCAGGGTGGATCATCTAGTCAATACTTTTGGCTGAGCACAGTTGCAATAGCCTCAATCTAGTCTCAAATGCTCAGCCACAAACCATTGTTGAGGATGGGAATGACCTTGGAGCCTTCTCCTTGTATTAGATGTTTCAAAGGACAAGAAAAACAATGTTCAAATAATAATTTGCCTTGCAATTTTTCCCATCAAATTGGATAACCTCACATTCCTTCACATTACACTGTCCTCTCACTCAACCTGTCCAAATGACAATGGAGCCTCTCTGCATCCTCCTGACAATTCACATTTCTGCCAGTTTTGTGCTATCTGCAAACTAAGTAATAATACATTTAATTCCCTCATCTGAATCAGAATAGCTGGGTTCAATTGCATAAATTTAAGATCATCTCAAATATTGAAGGTTAGGAGATGTTTTACATGCAGGTTTTATTGTGATATTCAGCAACCATCCAGAAACTGTGCAGACAGAAGTTCAATAGAAGGAAATGATGTAAATTTTTGAAAAAGACAATAATTATGAAGATAGGAGAAATAGGGAAAATGAGGCTAAAAGTCCAGTTGCTTTTGAGAGTTTGTACAGAAACAAAAATCCAAATAGCTTCTTTCTGCTTGGTAGAATATGACTGAGAATTTCTTCAGAGCTGCTCCTGTTTATTTGGTGCAACATCAGTTGTTAGAAGCCTCACTTACATTAATGCAGCTTCAGCCACATATCCACTAAAGCTTAAGTGATAGCAAATTAAAGATAAAATGAACTAGAACTACAATGGTGATTTTCATCAGCTCACAACATCCTACTATGCTTTACAGATAAAATACTGCAGAACTGTGATCACTAGTGTAATGTGTGAAATACAGCAGACAATTTGTACTCCATCAATTTAGCAGTTTAGTAATATTGGTTGTTTTAAAGCTGTCACAACTTCAAGGTTTATGTCATGTGAGTAACTGCACACTGGACAGAAAATTTCCAGTTGCAGTCTACAAAGAGTACCTGTATAAAGTACACACCTCTTTCATCCACTTCACTAGAGATACCTTTACGGCATCTGTCATTGAAAAGATACTTCTCAGGAATGGCTGGGGTGGCATTGTGTGAACTAGGAATGTCAACATTTCTCTGGAAAGAATTTTACATCTACCATCAGGGGTGATTTTAAAAGTTTACAAGTAAATTCTCCTTTTTTGAAGGGTGAATATGCCAAAATAGAGCCCAAACTTTATCTTTTATCTTGGGTAGATACACTTGATCTCACTAAAGTACAACCACTGCACGTTAGTTAGGTCCAACAAAGGCCTCAGGATATAATAACTGTTGACATTGGGAGCTGTAAATTTGATGAGCAGCAGCACAAAACAGGTGATAACAATCGGCAACCAGTTTTAGACACCACGTGATTTACTTTCCATCAATGTTCAATAGAAAAGAAAATCAACCAGAAGTGTAAAACAAGCTGTTACTAACCACCTAAGTTAAGTTTCTGTTCCTAGCAGTCCGCAATATACCAATGGTCCAGTTCAGTTTGGGCAAATGCATTGCCTCCAATAAACCATGTCATTATTTTATTAGATGCACTGCTGTAGGAACACTACTAGAATGCCCAGCATATTGATCCAGTCATAATAAGACAAGATAAGATATCCTTATTAGCCACACGTACCTCAAAACACACAGTGAAATGCATCTTTTTGTGTATAGTGTTATCTGTTGAAATATCACTTTGCTGAGCATGAAAGATGCTTTATACATGTAAGTGTTCATCTATAGGAGTTCCCCACCTCCCCCCCACCAATCTTTTTTATCAATAGCTGTACAAATGGTATGCATAAAAACAAATGAGTTGCCTGTCCTGAAAACTGATGATTTGCTTGATTGATACGAAGACATGGCACAAATATTCAGCATTGATCTGATCACTGGGTTCAAATACAGGGGTTGCCTAAAATTCTAGCTGCAGGTCTTTTCAGGAGCGCTATATTAATATAGTGGTATGGTAGCATGGCAGTTGATGCTGAGCCAGTTTTCAGAGGCCTGGAATTGGAATTCTAGTTTGGAGATTTAAGCCATTGAGGAATTAAAACACATTTCTGGTTCCGTCTGCCCATCATCCCTCCCTTATCTGATTCTACCTATCTTTCTTGTCAGATTTCAGAATCTGCAGCCTTTGTTTCCAATTATTACCTTCCAGCCTCTGGCTCTACCTCTGCCCTCTCCTCCCCCACCTGGATTCATCTGCCCATCATCCCCCTCCTCACCTGGTTCCACTTATCGCCTGCCAGCTCTTGCTTCGCCCCTCCATCTCAACTCTTTATACTAGCTGTATTTCTCCTACGCTCTCAGTCCCGATGCAGGGTCTCAACCTGAAATGTTGACAGCCCGTCTGTATCCATAGATGCTCGTCAACTCTCTGTGTTCCTCCAGCAGCTTGTTTTTGTTCCAGATTCAGTATCTACAGCCTCTTGAGTCTCCAGAATTAAATAACTGTGGAATTAAAAGTTAGTATCAGTAATTGTTACGATGTTACTACAAGAATATCGACTAGGGTTCAGGATTTAAGACCTTGTAAAGCCCTGCTCACACATTTCTGGTGACGTGCATCTAAATTAGTTCCATAGACCAGTCAAACAAGCACAATGGGACACCTTTCTGAAGGTGAGTTGTCTCCCAATCAATGGCCTGAAATCAAATGGAGAGTGATCACTCAACTTGCAGAGTCATCACACAATTTGCGTTTGGTCTCCCCAGTGAGAGCAGTTGCAATCTCTGAACACAATATCCAAAATTGAAAGGAACACAAGTTAATCCCTGTTATACCTGGAATTAATGATTATAATTCAAAACAATGAGAAAGAGGAAACAAAATAGTGGGAAAATTTGATTGGAAAAGGGAGGGTGCTGTGGATGACTGAGGAATGGACACGGATGTTGCTTAGTGATTGGTCCTACCGAATTCTAAAGGGGGGCTAGTGGGAAAATGAGCATGCGAAGATGATGCAAATAACAAATGAATGTGAGGAGATGGGGTGGAAAGTGAAGACAAGAATATACATATTTGATCTTTTTGAATGCCTAACTTTTTTATATCACAGAAAACTATAACCAGACATGAATCGTTAGTTCAAATATAGAAAGAAGATAATCACAATCTTTTCAAGACAGTGCAACAATACTTCATAATGATAGAAGGATGCATCCTGTTATAGTTCTCCTCTTGTATTGTTTAAACACTCCTTACTGAAACAGACAGAAATCAGCCTGGAACTTCATTAGACAGTCTTGCAATCTCATGCCCCAGTAACTAAGGTGATATTGTGGAGGCAATGACTTCACATCTGGTTTGCATTGGATGTCTGACTTAGAACAGAATGGTGGTCATTTCTCTGATTCATCCTCCATAATATTCAGCAGGTTCTCTGCTTGGGTTTCTGGCAATCTTCTGAAAATTTATGGCAAGTTTATGGTGAGGAAACTTTACTGAATTTCCAGGCATGAGATTGCTCGTCATGTTTATAAGGCTGCCACTGCTCTTTAATGTATTACAGTGTGTTAAAAAAGACTGGCATATCGGCTGAGGTGTAGGCCAAGAACAATGTAGAGATGCAATTTTCCTCCACTCTAAAATAAACATGCAGTAAAACACCTATAGTTTAAATTACAGGTGGAATGACCTTTACATGTTGATGAAAATTGATGAAAACTTCAAACTAGGAATGGAGGATTGTTTAAATTGTAAATGCCATTTTTTCCTATAAATTTGCATTTTAAGTTTTATTTGAGTAAGAGGAAATCTACTAATAAAGAGCTTATCTCCAGCATTGTGTCCTATTTCAAAATTCAGCAGAAATAGCTCTTGACAATAGGCTGTACACTGCAGACTACCATTGTTCTCAGTGCACTTCTTGGCTGCTGTGCCAGAAAACATGGCCCCCAGAGTATACAATTAACAAACGACTCAGATTCTCTCATGTTGCTAAATTTCAGTTATAGTTTTATTTTAAAACACTACTTTTAATTAAACCCTTTCCGTTATAATGTGTGTTCTCTTTTTCAGTTTAGTTATTCAAAATAATCCACTTTTAAGCTTTGTCATTTCAACGTGAGTGTGAGTGATCTCACAAATATTAGCAAAACTAAGCCCAAGAAGTAGGAGTAACATCTAATTTGGTTTAAGTTCTGTGTTGCGTCTACTGACTGACATTCTAATACTGTCCATTTTATTATTTTTGAAATTTAATACAGTGACAAAAAGAAGCATTCTGATTTTATTTTGTTTATTGCAGTGTTGCAGTTTCATGTGCTCTCCTGTCTCTCTCTGTGGTACCTTACCCAAGAGACCCTTCTTTATGTGTGATATTAGATGCAAGGTGATGAGTTTTTAATTGACATTATTTTAATGCTGATAAGAAAACTATTATTTTAAATTGGTTACAGTTGGAAATATAATAACAATAATACACCAACCTGAGTGTTAGCAAGCAAGAAATAAAAGATAGAGATTTATATAAAACCTATTATATATTTTAGAAATAGTCCAAAGTGCCATAGTTTAAAATTGGATACTATATTATATCTAACATACACGAGAACATTTTCAGCCCTTGTCCTTGTGGTAACCCAAGAGAACAATTAAATCTCTTCATTATACATTACTCAAAGTGGTTATTCTCCAGCTGCAGTGAAATATTATACACTTATAGAAAAGATCATTTACACCAAAGCCTGTTGGCATTTTGAAGTTCACAAATAATTAAAGGTCCCTGCTGATTGAAAGTGACCATTGAAATAGTCAATGTACTGTATGCACACAATTCAAATGTTTGGCAACAATACAATAATGGTGATCCAAAAGCTAGAAAATGAATCAAATCTGCATATAGTGTATCTGTTCCTGTCGGTTCCTAGTTTTGTGTAGAAAATATATAAAGTGTGCAGAGTAACATGCAGGAAACACAAAGAGCTCTAAAAGAGTGTTTTACTGAAGATTGTTCTCAGACTGTGAATATGCACACAGCAGTACACATTCGATCAAATAAGTTGTACAGTAGCATCACATTGAATTACATTACAACACTGCTTACAGTTTTAAAATAATGGAATAATGAGACTAGTTTAAAAAGCTTTATAAATTTACAAGTTTAACCAATTCACTGGGTTTCAAATTCTCTTCAGAATTTGTAATTCTACTGGTGTTGTTTTGATCCTGGAGACTCAACAGTTATTGTTGATTTAGCTTGACTCATAACTCCTTATTCTTTAGTCATCTGTGTATCTACTCTTCTTCAACAACTGTAGGACTAACTTCAGGAATATAATACAAGGCATTTTCCTTTTTTTCTTACTTATCTGACATTGAGGAAGTCTTCAGAATCAGATTCAGGTTTATTATCACTGACATATGTCGTGAAATTTGTTGTTTTGTGGCAGCAGTACCGTGCATAGACATGAAGACATAAAAATTAATATAAATTGCAAAAATAAATAAATAGTGCAAAAGAGGAATAATGAGGTAGTATTCATGGGTTTATGGACCATTCAGAAATCTGGTGGTGGAGGGGAAGGTGCTGTTCCTGAAACGTTGAGTGTGGGTCTACAGGCTCCTGTACCTCCTTCCCGATCGTAGTAACCTGAAGGGGCATGTCCCAGATAATGAAGGTCCTTAATGATGGATGCTGCCTTCTTGAGGCACTGCCTCTTGAAGGTGTCCTCGATGGTAGGGAGGGTTGTGCCTGTGATGGAGCACAAGTCTTGTTAAGTCCTGACGGTTGTGAAATGCCCAGACAGAAAATGAGATGTTATTCCTCAATATCTCTCCTCTGAGATGAAAAAAAATGTTGAGAAAAGGAGGGGAAGAGTTGAAAATGGATGATTTGAATTTAAGAACAGGGTGAAAAGTGATAAAATTTGATAGTTGGTAATTGGTTTATTATTGTCACATGTACCAAGATACAGTGAAAACCTTTTGTTTGCATGCCATCCAGACAGATCATTCCACATATAAATACCTCAAGGTAATGCGAAAGGAAAAACAAAACAGAATGCAGAATATAGTGTTGCAGTTACAGAGAGAGTGCAGTGCAGGTAGACAAATAAAGTGCAAGTGCCATGATGAGGTGGATTGAGAGATCAAGAGATCAGCTTTCGCGTATAAGAGGTCTGTTCAAAGAGTCTTATAACAGCAGGATAGAAGTTGTCCTTGAGCCTGGTGCTGCTTGTTCTCAAGCTTTTGTATCTTCTGCTTGATGGGAGGGAGGAGAAGAGAGAATAACCGGGATGGAAGAGGTTTTTGATTATGTTGGGTGCTTTCCCGAGGCAGCGGTAAATGCAGACAGAGTCAATGGAGGGGAGGCTGGTTTTTGTGATGAACTGGGCTGTGTTCACAACTGTCTGCAACTTCTTGTGGTCTTGGGCAGAGCAGTTGCCATACCAAGCTGTGATGCATCCAGATAGTATGGTTTCTATGGTGCATCTGTAAAAATTGGTGAGAGTTATTGGGGATATGCCGAATTTCCTTAGAGTACCTGCTTTAATTTACCAGACATAAGAAGAAATATATCGACATTTCCTCTCTTTTTTCAGAGGGTACTGAATCTTTGGAATTCTGAGGGTGGTGGAGACCAGATCATTGGATATATTTCAGATGGAGCTGGATAAATATTTGGAATATTGAAGAATTAAGGGTTGTGGGGAATTGGAGCAGAAGATGAGATGAGGCCAGCACAGATCAACCATTATCATATTGAATAGTGGAACAGGCTTGAGAGGACTGGTGGCCTGCTCCTGTTCCTATTTTCTTGTGTTCTTGCATTCTTATGTATAATCATGATTGGCACATACTCCCTTTAGTTCTCCTGTAGTTGAGTCTGAACTCAAGTTCCATGCTTTTAGCCTGCTTTTGAGATTACTGTGACTTATCTTATTATCATAACCATAGAACCATAGAACAATACAGCACAATACAGGCCCTTCAGCCCACCATGTTGTGCCAACCTTCAGACCACTCCTAAGACTACCTAACCCCTTCCTCCCACATATCCCTCTATCTTAAATACCTCCATATGCTTATCTAACAATCTCTCGAACTTGACCAACGTATCAGCCTCCACCACCACCCCAGGAAGCGTATTCCATGCACCAACCACTCTCTGGGTGAAAAACCTCCCCCTGACGTCTCCCTTGAACTTCCCCCCCCATTACCTTAAAGCCATGCCCTCTTGTATTGAGCATTGGTGCCCTGGGACAGAAGCGCTGGCTGTCCACTCTATCTATTCCTCTTAATATTTTGTATACCTCTATCATGTCTCCCCTCATCCTCCTTCTCTCCAATGAGTAAAGCCCTAGCTCCTTTAGTCTCTCCTCATAATCCATACTCTCTAATCCAGGCAGCATCCTGGTAAATCTCCTCTGCACCCTCTCCAACGCCTTCACATCCTTCCTTTTATGAGGCGACCAGAACTGGACATAGTACTCTAAGTGTGGTCTAACCAGAATTTTGTAAAGCTGCATCATTACTTCACGGCTCTTAAACTCGATCCCACAACTTATGAAAGCTAACACCCCATAAACTTTCTTAACTACCCTATCCACCTATGTGGCAACTTTCAATGATCTGTGGATATGAACCCCCCAGATCCCTCTGCTCCTCCACACTGCCCAGAATCCTGTCATTTGCCTTGTATTCCACCTTGGAGTTTGTTCTTCCAAAGTGTACCACTTCACACTTCTCTGGATTGAACTCCATCTGCCACTTGTCAGCCCAGCTCTGCATCCTATCAATATCTTTCTGTAAGCTTCGACAGCCCTCCACACTATCCACAACACCACCGATCTTTGTGTCACCTGCAAACTTGCTAACCCACCCTTCCACCCCCTCATCTACATCATTAATAAATATCACAAAAAGTAGAGGTCCCAGAACCGATCCTTGTGGGACACCAGTAGTCACAGTCCTCCAATCTGAATGCACTCACTCCACCACAACCCTCTGCTTTCTACAGGCAAGCCAATTCTGAATCCACACGGCCAAGCTTCCCTGGATCCCATGCCCTCTGACCTCCTGAAGAAGCCTACCATGTGGAACCTTGTCAAATGCCTTACTAAAATCCATGTAGACCACATCTAGTGCACTACCCTCATCAATCTTCCTGGTCACCTCCTCAAAGAACCCTATCAGGCTTGTGAGGCAAGATCTTCTCTTCACAAATTCATGCTGGCTATCCCTAATCAGTCCATGATTCTCTAAATGATCATAGATCCTATCTCTTAGAATCCTTTCTAGCAGCTTACCCACCACAGACGTAAGGCTCACTGGTCTGTAATTCCCTGGACTATTCCTACTACCTTTTTTGAATAAGGGGACAACATTCACCACCCTCCAATCCTCCTGTACCATCCCCATGGACAACGAGGACTCAAAGATCCTAGCCAATGGTTCAGCAATCTCCTCCCTAGCCTCACGAAGCAGCCTGGGGAATATTCCGTCAGGCCCCGGGGACTTATCCATCCTAATATTTTCTAACAGCTCCAACACATCCTCTCTCTTGTGTAACCATACAATCACTTGATACATTCCACATGACTCTGGGCAGCTTTATTTTGTTTACATTTCATCCTTGTCATCTGCACAACATATAAAGCCGCCAGGACTCCCCAACTTGAGTGCAGTAACATGCAGAGTATGCAGAGTAATGAGCTGGAAACATGATGATTCAAAATTGCTGTCTGTTTAGTCAAGGTTCTTCTCAGATTCCACCAATGTGCACAATACACACATGATCAAATGCACCATACAGTGAAGTCAAACTTATTTACATATACTACATGACCTTCTTAGAATGGATGGTTAAAGACAACACATATAATCAATAATGCAAAAGGAAAAAAAAACTGTATATGCTGAAATGAGAACTAATAAAGAATAATGAAGACACAAGAGACTGCAGATGCTGGAATCTGGAGCTACAAACAGTCTGCTGGAAGAACTCAGCAGGTCAAGCAGTATCTATGCAGGTCTGATGTAGGGTCAGTGCTGATGTAGGGTTTCAACCCAGAGCGTTGACAATTCCTTTCCTCCCACAATGCTGCTTGACTCGCTGAGTTCTTCCAGCAGATCGTTTGTTGCTAATAAAGAATAAATGCTGCACATGCAGGTCAGGCAGCATCTGTGAAGAGAGGGATAGAGTTAATATTTCAGTTAAGTGGCCTGTCATCTTCAATTATGAAAGTTCAAGAGGAACGGGATTCAGGGAAGCTTGGCTGTGTGGATTCAGAATTCGCTCACTCATAGAAGACGGAGGGTAGTAGTAGATGGAGTGTATTCTGCCTAGAGGTTTGGGACCAGTGGTGTTCCGCAGGGATCTGTTCTGGGACCCCTGCTCTTTGTGATTTTTATAAATGACTTGGATGAGGATGTGGAAGGGTGGGTTAGTAAGTTTGCTGATGATACAAAGGTTGGTGGTGTTGTGGATAGTGTAGGTTGCTATAGATTACCACAGGATATTGATAGAATGCAAACCTGGGCTGAGAAGTGGCAGATGGAGTTCAACTTGGAGAAGCGTGAAGTGATACATTTCGAGAGATCGAATTTGAAGACAGAATACAAGGTTAATGGCAGGACTCTTAGCAGTGTGGAGGAACAGAGGGATCTTGGGGTCCACGTCCATAAATCCCTCAAGGTTGCTGCACAGGTCAATAGGGTTGTTAAGAAGGCGTATGGTGTGTTGGCCTTCATTAGTCAGGGTATTGAGTTCAAGAGCTGCAAGGTGATGTTGCAGCTCTATAGAACTCTGGCTAGACCACACTTGGAGTATTGTGTTCAGTTCTGGTTGCCTCATTATAGGAAGGATGCGGAAGCTTTAGAGAGGGTGCAGAGGAGATTTACCAGGATACTGCCTGGATTGGAGAGCATGTCTTATGAGGATAGATTGAGTGAGCTAGGGCTTTTCTCTTTGGAGAGAAGGATGAGAGGTAACTTGATAGAGATGTACAAGATGATAAGAGGCATAGATCAGGTGGACAGTCAGAGACTTTTTCCCAGGGCGAAAATGGCTAACATGAGGGGGCATAATTTTAAGGTGATCGAAGGAAGGTATAAGGGGGATGTCAGAGCTAAGTCTTTTACACAGAAAGTGGTGGGTGCATGGAATGCACTGCCGGCAGAGGTTGTGGGGGCAGACACATTAGGGACATATAAGAGACTCTTAGATAGACACATGAATGATAGAGAAATGAAGGGTTATGTGGGAGGGAAGGGTTAGATAGATATTAGAACAAGATAAAATGTCGGCACAACATCATGGGCCGAAGGGCCTGGACTGTGTTGTAATGTTCTATGTTCATTGACGTGAAATTTTTCTCTCCATAGATGTTGCCTAACCTATTTATTACTTCCAACATTTTCTGCTTCTATTTTACAATTTATTTAAACAACTGAAGAGGGTGAATTTCTCTTATCTTTTATGGGTATATCTTCAGTTCATATTTTCATTAAATTGCCAGTACGTGCTGAATGAGGAATCGACAAGTAGTCATTAGTACCTCATAATATTTCAATCCTTTTGTTTGAATCATTATCAGCAAGTAATTCCATAGTGAAAAGGACCACTAATGTATCCAATTCTTCACCTAGAGTCATACAGCATAGAAACAGGCCCCTCGGCTCAACTCATCCATGATGACCAAGCTGTCTATCTGAGCTAGTCCCATTTGCCTGTGTTTGGCCATATCCCTCTAAATCTTTTCTATCCAAGTACCTGTCCAAGTGTCTTTTAAACATTGTAATTGTACTCACCTCTACTGCTTTCTCTGGCAGCTTGTTCCATATACCCACCACCCTCAGGTCCAGTTTAAATCTTTCCCCGCTCACCTTAAATCTCTATCCTCTAGTTTTAGACTCCCCTACCCTGGGAAAAAGACTGTCACCATCCAACTTATCTACTACGTCCCTCATGATTTTATATACCTCTACAAGGTCACGCCTCATGTTCCAGGGAAAATAGTCCCAGCCACTAATCCATACTGTTGGATCTGGATGCACTTGATAAACAAACCAGGGAACAGCTGGGTTAGGGAATCATGTCAATACACAGGCTGATAATAGTCAAGTGGACAGACAGGTGATTTGATTTGCAAGGGATCTTCGCTGATGTGTAGAGAAAGAGGAATGAATATCCTATTTGGAGACACAAGAGACTGCAGATGCTGGAAATTTGGAGCAACACACAAAGGTGCTGGAGGAACTCATTGGGTCAGACAGCATGTATGGAGGGAAATGGACAGTTGGTGTTTCTGGTTGAGACCTTTCATCTAAACTGAAAAGGAGGGGAGGTAGCTCGTAAAAAAAGGTGGAGGAAAGGAGTGGAGCAAGAGCCGGAAGGTGATAGGTGGATCCAGGTGAGAGGGGTGATAGGCAGATGAGGGAAGGAGGAAAGTGGGAATGATCTTAGAAGCTGGGACATGATAGGTGGAAGTGACAAAGGGCTGAAGAAGATGGAATCTGATAGGAGAGGACGGTGGAGCGTGGAATAAAGAGAGGGAGGTGGGGAGGGGAACCAGTGGGAGGAGTGTGTGGGTGATGGGCAGATCGAGAGGGTGGGGAAGGGAGAAGAGATAGCGTGACTAGGCCAGTGGGATCAGGAGGAGAGAGAAAAGAAAAAACAGGGGAAAAGGGACGGAGGGGGAGCAGTTACCAAAAGCTTGAGAATTCGATCTTCATGCCGCCAGGTTGGAGATTGCCTAGGTGGAATATGAGGTACTGTTCCTCTAATTTGTGTTTAGCCTTGACCTGGCAGAAGAAGAGGCCATGGACAGACATGTTGGTGTGGGAATGGGAAGTGGAATCAAAATGACGGGCTACTGGGAGATTATGGGAAGTGGGCCAGAATGAAACAGAGATGTGGGTGAAGCCATGGCAAAGAGGGAAGAGATCACTTATGTCTGATGTAGACTGGAGTCAGTTAGGTTGAAGTGGGGAAAGGGCAGCAATCTACAATTCAATGATGAATCACTAGCCATGCAGCACAAGTTGAGAAACTGGCTCCCACATGATGGGGTACACTCATTGGGAACAGACGGGGATACTGGTACTGTATAAAGCCAAGTTAGTCCACAGCTTGAGTACTGTGCCATGTTCTTTGTAAGTAGATCTTCAGGGTTGTGGATGATTTACTTTCTCTCCAGTTTTCTGGGTTCTAAGGTATTCGATGAGACTAATGTGCGATCTGCAGACTCTGTCAAAAGTGGGAAGATGCTCTTTGCACTTGGCATCTGCATGCTTTCATCTTGACGACTTAAGGTGCACAGAGTAGGTAGGCTGACAACTTTTTCCTTCTAGATGTTTAGCCAAAACCCTGTACATTTCAGTGAAGCAATAATGTCTTAGAGCTGAGTCTCTGAATCTGCACATGTATAAGCATAGCCTGTGTAGTGTGGAGCCTGGAGAAAGGTCAGTGGAGTGGCACTGGAACTAAGTATCCCCAGCTATGGGGATCCTAAGGAGTCTGAAAATGCCAGCAGTTGAATGGGTAGCTTCATCCTCTGGGATTGTGATCAACGGTATTGTGCACAGCTTTGGTCACCCTGTAGTGGAAAGATGTTATTAAACCAGAAAGAGTGCAAAAAAGATTTACCAGGATGTTGCCTGGACTTGGGGGCCTAAATTACAAGGAGAGATTGCGTAGACTAGGACTTTATTCCCTGGAGTGTAGGAGACTGATGGGTGACCTGATAGAGGTATACAAGATTATGAGGGGCATAGACAGGGTGAAAACACGTAGTCCTTTTCCCAGGGAGGAGGTTTTAAAAACAAGAGGGCATAGGTTTAAGATCAGAGATGAGAGATTTAAAAGGGACATCAGGGGCAGCTTCTTCACATAAGGGATGGTATGTATTTGGAATGAGCTGCCAGAAATAGTGGTTGAGGTGGGCACATTAGCAACATTTAAAAGCCATCTAGATAAGTAAATGAATAGGAGAAGTTTGGAGGGCTCTAGGCCAAACACAGGCAGATGGGACTAGCTCGCTGGGCAACAGAGTCAGCATGAACAAGTTGGGCTGAAGGGCCTGTTTCCATGCTGTATGACTCTATGACTCGATAACAGCTGTTTGGTATATGTAGAAAGATTTGTGGTAGGGTAAGAGGGCATGTGGGATACTTGGCTTCATCAGCCGAGGCATAAAATACAAGAGCCTGGAGGTTATGGTATAGGTTTATAAAACAATGGTTAGGCCATAGTGTTGTGTACAGTTCTGATCCCCACCCTACAAGAAGGGAATGATTGCCCTGGAGAGAGTGCAGAAGAAATTCACCAGAAAGTCACTGAAATCGAGTGTTTTAGTTGTGAGGAGAGACAGAATAGGCTGAGTTTGCTTCTCTTGGAGTGGAAGAGGCTGAGGGGAATCAGATAGAGGAATACAAAATTATAAGGGGCATAGGTAAAGTAGATAGTAACAATCGTTTATCTGCAGTAACATTGTCTAAAGCTATAGGCCATTGGATTGGAGTAAGGGGCAGGAGATTTAGAGGGGACATGTGGAGGGGATGGTAGCAATCTGGAATGCACTGCCTCAGTGGTGGTGGAGACTCTCACAACATTTAGGAAGAATTGAGATGGGCATTGAATTACCAAGGCATAAAAGGCTATGGACCAAGTACTGGTAAATGGGATCAGTACAGATGATGGGCCAAAGGGCCTGTTTCTGCCTTGGATGTCTCTACATATGTATGATTCTAAGAGGAGGAGAATGGTGAGAATGGGTGGGAAAGAGGGAAGGTCAAGGGAAGAACAGGGGAAGAGTGAGGGTGAAGTGGAAAGTGGGGGTAGTACAGACTGAGGTGGGAGAGTGGGGAGGGAGAGGAAGGGTTAGAATATAGAACAGTACAGCACAGTTGGGTTGGGTGGGAGAATGGAGTGGAATAGGATGAGTGAGGGGGAGACGGAGAACAGTGGGCTAATCATGCCTGCTTCACCATTCAGTAAGATCATGGCTTATCTTTTACCTCAGACCTGCTTTGCTGCACTATTACTAGATGCCCTAATTGCCATAACATCAAAAAAATCCATTGATCCAACCAACTTCAGTTATTGAACCACATAACCCAAGCCTAGAATCAATGGACTTGGCCAATAACGAAATCTTGAGCAACTCCTGGCTGGAATCCCAATGAGAGACAAACAAAAGTAATGTGTATGGTTTTGGCCACCAGACTACAGGAAGGATGTGATAAGCATAGAGAGGAGTCAGGAGACTTACCAGAATATTGCAGGAGCTGGGGAGTTATAGCTATGAGGGAGTGTTTAGGCTTGAGTTGTTTTCTTTGGAACAAGGCAAGTACGCTAAATAATGAGAGACACAATGAAAAGGCAGGATCTATTTCTTTAGTAAAGACGTCAATTATTATGGACAGATTTAAGTTGAATGGGGGTAGAAGGATTAGAAAGGAATTTTCTTTTTAAAATCGTAGCCGATGATTGATGGGGGTCTGGAATATACTGCCTGAAAGGGTGAGGATGGTATATATTCTTATCATGGTGTAGCAGTACCTGACCATTGCCAACAGGACCAAATTAGCCTTTATAACTTTTTCTTTGGTTGGCATGGGTACAATAGGCTGAATGGTCTCCTTCTGTGCCTTGAAATTCTATGATTCTGTGAAACTTGTGGCTATATCTGCAGCTGCAAAAAGAAGTAGATAGATGGAAAATTGGATGGATTCCATTAGGGACCTACATTCCTCCCTGTCCAATTTTCTTGCATTTGCTGTGCCCATATGATCCAATAGCCCATGGCACAGGAAGAGAAAACCTGCCACATTCACTCAAACACAGCATTCACAAACGAGTTTTGATCAGACTCCCAAGCGGAAATATTTATCTGATTTTATCTTTGTCCATGTCCTTCTCGATGTGCTCCATATGTTTAAAATAGAACATTTTCAAGTTCTTTTTTTATATATACCACAGTTACAAAGCTATGAAAAACATCCTCCACAGTTCCCAAGCTACACATGTGGCATGAATTAAAATCATCATTTTGTTATGTCTGATTATCCTTTGTGGATGACCGTGTACTGGATTGAGTGGGAAGGAAGTGAAAAGCTAGGCAAACTGGGAAAAGAAAAACATTTGTTCAGTGAATATGTTAAACCACAGCCTCATCTCTTTGATCTGAACTAGAGGTTTCGTCCTACTCAATGATATCAAATGTGATCTTAATTTTATTCAAGAACTGAAGGAATTTGGGACATTATGTTTCTTCTTGAGTTTAACTTTACAAAGCTCTCACACAAGATATTTTTGGTATAATGAATTTGGATAAAAATCTTCATTTAATAAGGTTATAAGTTATAAGACATAGGAACAGTTAGGCCATTCAGCCCTTTGAGTCTGCTCTGCAATTCAATCATGGCTGATTTATTTTTCCCTCTCAACCCCATTCTTTTGCTTGCTCCCCGTAATCTTTGACACCCTTACTAATCAAGAAACTATCAACCTCCACTTTAAATATACCCAATAACTTGGCCTCCACTGCCGTATGTGGCAATGAATTCCACAAATTCACCACCCTCTGGATGAAGAAATTCCTCTGCAGCTCTGTTCTAAAGGGACATCATTCTATTCTGAGGCTGTGCCCCCTGGTCCTAGACTCTCCCACTACTGGAAACATCTTCTCCACGTCCACTCTGTCCAGGCCTTTTTAGAAAACTCCAGCAAGTACAGGCACAGAACCATCAAATGCTCCTCATATGTTAACCCTTTTGTTCCCAGGATCATTTTTGTAAACCTCCTCTGCACCTTCTCCAATGCCAGCACATCCTTCCTTAGATATGGGGCCCAAAACTGCTCACAATACTCCATATGTGGTCTGACCAATGCCTTATAAAGTCTTAGCATTACATCCTTGCTTTAATATTCTAATCCTCTTGAAATGAATGCTAACATTGCATTTGCCTTCCTTACTACCAATTCAACCTGCAAGTTAACCTTGAGGGAATCCTGCACTAGGATTCCCAAGTCCCTTTGCACCTCTGATTTCTGAATTCGCTCCCCGTTTAGAAAATAATCTACACCTTTATTCCTTCTACCTAAGTGCATGGCCACACACTTCCCTAAGCTGTATTTCATCTGCTGCTTCTTTACCCATTCTCCCAACTGTCCAAGTCCACCTGTAGACTCCCTGCTTCCCCAACACTATCTGCCTCTCCACCTATCTTTGTATCATCCGCAAACTTGGCCACAAAGCTATCAATTCCATCATCCAGATTATTAACTTATAACGTGAAAAGTAGCAGACCCAAAACCAACCCCTCGACAGCCAACCAGAAAAGGCCCCCTTTATTCCAACTCTTTGCCTTCTGCCAGTCAGCCAATCTTCTATCCATGCTAGTACCTTTCCTGTAATACCATGGGCTCCTATCTTGTTTAGCAGCCTCACGTGCGACACCTTGTCAAAGGCCTTCTAAAAATCCAAGTTAACAACATCCACTGACTCTCCTTTACCTATCCTGCCTGTTACTTCCTCAAAGAATTCCAACAGATTTGTCAGGCAAGATCTCTCCTTAAGGAAACCATGCTGACTTTGGCCTATTTTGTCAAGAGCTTCTAAATACCCCAAAACCTCATCCTTAGTAATGGACTCTAATCTTATGGATGTTAATCTTACCAAGCGATGATTCGGAGTACAGGAAGGAGATAGAGAGCTTAGTGGAATGGTGTCATGACAACAACCCTTCCCTCAATGTCAACAAAACTAAAGAGCTGGTCATTGACTTCAGGAAAGTGGACGGTGTACATGCACCTGTCTACATCAATGGTGCTGAGGTTGGGAGGGTTGAGAGCTTCAAGTTCCTGGGAGTGAACATCACCAACAGCCTGTCCTGGTCAAATCACATAGATGCCATGGCCAAGAAAGCTCACCAGTGCCTCTACTTCCTCAGGAGGCTAAAGAAATTTGGTTTGTCCCCTTTGACTCTCACCAACTTTTACAGATGAACCATAGAAAGCATCCTATCAGGATGTATCACGGCTTGGTACGGCAACTGCTCTGCCCAAGACCGCAAGAAGCTGCAGAGGGTTGTGGACACAGCCCAGCGCATCATGGACACCAGCCTCCCCTCCTTGGACTCTGTCTTTACCTCTCGTTGTCTTGGTGTAGCAGCCAGCATACTCAAAGACCCCACCCACCCGGGACATTATCTCTTCTCTCCTCTTCCATCAGGTAGAAGATACAGGAGCCTGAGGGCATGTACCACTAGACTTAAGGACAGCTTCTACCCCACTATGATAAGACTATTGAACAGTTCCCTTATACAATGAGATGGACTATGACCTCATGATCTACCTTGTTGTGACCTTGCACCTTATTGCACTGCACTTTCTCTGTAGCTGTGACACTTTACTCTGTACTGTTATTGTTTTTACCTGTACTATATCAATGCACTCTGTACTAACTCAATGTAACTGCACTGTGTAATGAATTGACCTGTACGATCAGTTTGTAAGACAAGCTTTTCACTGTACCTCGGTACAAGTGACAATAATAAACCAATATCAATACCAATACCACTGAAGTCAGGCCAACCGGCATATAATTTCCTGTCTTTTGCCTCCCTCCTTTGTTAAAGAGCGGAGTGACAATTGTGATTTTCCAGTCCTCTGGAACCATTCCTGACTCTAGAGATTCTTGAAAGATCACTACTAATGCCTCCATAATCTCTTCAACTACCTCTTTCAGAACCCTGGGGTGTAATCCATCTGGTCCAGGTGACTTATCCACCTTCAGACCTTTCAGTTTCCCAATCACCTTCTCCTTAGTGATAGCAACTTTACTCACTTCTGCCTCCTGACTCTCAAATTTCTGGTATGTTGCTGGTGTCTTCCACAGTGAAAACTGATGCAAAATACTTATTCAATTCGTCTGCCATTCCTTAGTTCCCCATTGCTACCTCTCCAGTGTCATTTTCCAGTGGTCTGATGTCCACTCTTACCTCTCTTTTACTCTTTATAAATCTCAGAAAACTTTTGGTATCCTCTTTTATATTATTGGCTAGCTTACCTTCATATTTCAACATTTCTCCCCTTATTGCTGTTTTATTTGTCTCCTGTTGGTTTTTAAAAGCTTCCCAATCCTCTAGCTTCCCATTATTTTTTGCAATATTGTATGACCTCTTTTGATTTTATGCTGTCTTTGACTTTCCTTCTCAGCCATGGTTGCGTCATCCTCCCTTTAGAATTCTTCTTCTTCTTTGGGATGAACTGATCCTGCATCTTCCAAATTACTCCCAGAAACTCCTACCATTGCTGCTCTACCCTCATCCCTTCTTGGGTCCCCTTCCAATCAACGTTGGCCAGCTCCTCTCTCATGCCTCTGTAGTTACCTTTACTCAACTGTAACACCGATACATCTGATTTTAGCTCCTCCCTCTCGAACTGCAGGGTGAATTCTATCATATTATGATCACTGCCTCCTAAGGGTTCCTTTACCTTAAGCTCCCTAATCAAATCTGGTTCATTGCACAACACCAAATCCGGAATTGCCTTTTCCCTAGTGGGCTTGACCACAAGCTGCTCTAAAAAGCCATCTCATAGGCATTCTACAAATTCATTCTCTTGGAATCCAGTACCAACCTGATTTTCCCAATCTACCTGCATATTGAAATCCCCCATGACCACTATAACATTGCCCTTTTTGCATACCTTTGCCATCTCCTGTTGTAATTTGTACCCCACATCCTGGTTACTATTCAGAGGTCTGCACTAACTCCCATCAGGGTCTTTTTACCTTTGCAGTTTCTTAACTCTACCCACAAGGATTCTACATCTTCTGATCCTATGTCAATTCTTGCTAAAGATTTGATTTAATTTTTTACCAACAGAGCCACCCCACCCCCTCTGCCCACCTGCCAGTCTTTACAATAGGATGTGTATCCTTGGATGTTTAGCTCTCAGCTGTGATCTTCTTTCAACCACGACTCTGTGACGCCCACAATGTCATATCTGCCAATTTCTAACTGCCCTATAAGCTTATCTACCTTATTTTGTATGCTGCATGCATTCAAATATAACACCTTCAGTCCTGTATTCAGCATCCTTCTTCTCAAATTTGTCTCCATGTTGCTTGAAGTTAAATTCTTATCCCTTTCTAAACTTTCTGTCTTGTTCTTTATTCTGGAGACTTCAGTTAAGTAACCTCTCCTGCACTCTCCTTCCTTTTTACTTTATCTATACTCTTCCAATCTGTTGAACCCACCCACCCCTACTATTTAGTTTAAAGCCCAATTCACAGCCCTAGTTATGCGATTCGCCAGGACCCTGGTCCCAGCATGGTTCAGGTGGAGCCTGTCCCATCGGAACAGCTCCCTCCTTCCCCAATACTGCTGCCAATGTCCTATGAATTCAAACCCACTACTCCTACATCAACCTTTGAGCCACATATTTAACTCTCTGATCTTATTGACCCTGTGCCAATTTGCACGTGGCTCATGTAGCAATCCAGAGATAATTATTTTTTTGATTCTGCTTTTTAATTTAGTCCCTAGCTGGTCAAATTCCCTCAGCAGAATCTCTTTCCTTGTTCTACCTATGTCATTGGTACCCATGTGGACCACAACAACTGGATCTTTCCCTCCCATTCCAAATTCCTCTGGAGGTCAGATGTCCTGAACCCAGACACCCGGCAGGCAACACAGCCTTCAGGTCTCTCGATCCTTGCAACAGAGAATTCCGCTGACTGTACTATCCCCAACCACAACTACATTTATCTTCTCTCCCCCCTCTTGAATGGCTCCCTGAACCACAGTGCCACGCTTCTGTTGCTCATCCTTCCTACAGGCCCCACTCTCATCCGCACAGGGAGCAAGAATCCCAGACCTGTTGGACAAACTCAAGGGCTGAGGCTCCTCCAACACTACTTCTTGGATCCCCAACCTGCTTCACTCACAGCCACACCCTATTGTTCCTGACCACAGACTGAATTTGAAGTAATTAATCTAATGGGTGGGACTGCCTCCTGAAACATCCAGATAACTCTCCCCCTCCCTGATGCATCGCAGTGTTTGAAGTTCAGATTTCAGGTCGTCAACTTTGAGCCTGAGTTCCTCGAGCAACCAACACTTGCTGCAGTCATGGTCACCAGGAACCACAATAGGGTCCACCAGCTCCCATATTATGCAACTACAACACATCACCTGATCCTGCATCCCTACTTTATTTAATTAGTTATAATTTGATGTCTTTTTATTTAACAACTATAAAAAACCTTACCTGTTCTTACCTGTTCCTCACCTGTGCCTCCTTGCCAAAGCCTCAGAATTCCCACTCGTACACTGGAACACTTTCACAATGGCCGCTCCAAAATGGCCGCTCAGCTTTACCCTTCCTTCTTTTTATTGGCTGAGTTGCCACACACTTAGTCAATCACACAACTTTAAAAAAAACCTTTTCTACTGAAGAATCGTCAGCCATAATGCATGTACGTTTCAGGCCCTGACTGGATTGTTCTGTCAAAGTCTTCCTTTCGTTTTTGCTCAAAATTTCTGACATTAAAGAAGGAGGAGACAACTTCGGAGGTGAGAACAGCAGTAGGAGAGAGGGGGAGAGCCCTAGATTTCATGGTTGATGGTCAGTGGACAATAGGCCCGTTTTCATGCTGCATCTTTCTATGACTCTATGAGACACTTGCATTCATATGGCATCCTTAACAACTTCAGCGTATTCTTTAAGTATTTCAACATCAATTCATTATTTTTGAAGGCCAATCACATTTGAGATTTAAGCAAATCCTTAAAGTCCAACACAATAATTCAGTGATTATTCCCTTGTCATAAAGTAAGTTACCACAAAATCACAAAATAAAAATAAAGACAGAAGATGTTGGAAATACTCAGCAAGTCTGAACGCATCTGCAGAGACAGAACATCAGAGTTAAAATTTCAGGCATTCCCAGTTTTTATTTTACTTAGAAAATAGAACAGGACAGTACAGGAACAGGCCATTCGTCCCACAGTACCTGTATTGACCATGATGCCAAATTAAACTTATCCCATCTACCTGCTCCATTCATGGATGTTCATATGCTTATCTATATGCCTAATGCTTCTTAAAAGTCACCATCATACTCACTCCCCCCACAACCCCCCACCCATCACCCCCAGCAGCACATTCCAGGCACCTACCGATCTCTGTGTAAAAACAAACTTGCCTTGCACATCTCCTTTAAACTTTCGCCCTCTCATCTTAACGTTATGCCCAGTGGTATTCAGCATTTCCACCCTAAGAAAAAGACACTATCTACCCTATCTATGCTCCTCATAATTTTATAAACTTCAAAGAAAACAATCCAAATTTATCCAACCTCTCCTAATACTCTCTAATCCAGGCAACACCATGGTGAACCTCTCCTGCACCCAATCCAGGCAACACCATGGTGAACCTCTTCTGCACCATCTCCAAAGCCTCCACATCTTACCTGTAATGGGGTGACCTGCACACAATACCCTAATGTGGCCTAACCAAAGTTTATACAGCTGCAACATGACTTCCCAACTTTTGTACTCAATGCCCTGACCAATGAAGGCAAGCATGTTGTTTGCCTTCTTTGCCACCCTGTCTTCATGTATTGCCTCTTCCAGGGAGCTATGGACTTGCACCCCAAGATCCTTTTCTACATCAATGCTACTAAGGATCCTGCCACTTATCATATACTTTCCCTTGACATTTGCTGTCCCAAAGTGCAACACTTCACACTTGTCCAGATTAAACTCCATCTGCTATTTCTCTGTCCATGCATCTAACTAATCTATATCCTGCTGTATCCTTTGACAATCTTCTTCTCTGTCCTCAACTCCAGCAACTTTTATGTCGTCTACAAACTTACTAATCAGCCCATCTACATTTTCATCTAAATCATTTATGTGTACCACAAACAGAGGTCCCAACACTGATCCCTGCACAGCACCACTGGTCATAGACCTCCAGTCAGATAAACATCCCTCCACCTAGCCTCCATCTTCTATGACCAAGCCAATTTTGAATCCAATTTTGGATTTCCAATATCTGCACTTCTCCGGTTTTCATTATGGCTCCAGCAAGGACCATCTCCAACAAGGGAAAATCCAATCACATACCATCTCTATGAAATGGTATAGGACTGTGTCCTTCACAGTCAACATCCTAGGGATCACCATTGACCATTGACCAGAAACTCAACTGGAACAGCCACATCAATACTGCAGCTGTAAGAGCAAGTGAGAGGCTGAGTGTCCTGTAGTGAGTGACTCACTTCCTGGCACCCCAAAACATTCCCAACAACGATAAGGCACATGTTGTAGAGTAGTCTTCAACCCTCAAGATACTTGACACCATCCAGGGCAGACAAACCCACTTGACTGGCACCCATCAAACACCCTAAATACTCATTTTCTCCTCCATAGTTACATTACAAACTATCTACAAAATCCATTAGAGTTACTTGTTTAGGCTACCCTGACGGCAATTTCCAAACTGTGACCTCGAGCACCAAAAGGATATGGATTCCCCTCCAAGTCACAGACCATCCTGACTTGGAAATACATTGCCATCCCTTCATTATCACTGGGTCCAATACCTGGAACTCCCTCCCCAGCAGCATAGTAGGAGTACCTTCACCGGAAGAATTGCAGTATCTCACCATCTCTCAAGGGCAATTAAATATAGGTAATAAATGCTGATCTTGCCAGCAATGCCCTCGTCCTGAAAAATGAATAAATGTTTGGTGGATGGGTCAGTAGTGAAGTTGAATCAAGGTAAGAATTTCTCTGAGGTCTCCCAATCAAACCAGTAGTCAGAAGCTAACAGTGAGGGTAGCATCCACAGTCGCTTGTATCTTCTACTCACTGGAGACACTGTTTCCAGAACTGGCAACCTAAGTTGAAAGTTTTGCCTGTTTTCAAGCACAGAAACACAGCAACTGCACCAGTTTCATCCAATCATAGTGACAGACAGAACTTAAATTTCCTTTCCTTATTAACCCTCTTGCATTGTGGGGTTAAGCTCTGTGGAATTGTGCCTTTGATTGCACAGGGTGCAGTATTGAGAAAACTAAATCTGTTTAAATTGACATGCAAATTGTGGGAAGGCCTAAAATGCAATCAGGAATTTGAGTGCAGTGCCCACGGACCGGAAAATTAGTACAGGTGGCCTTTGCACGAATCTGCTGACCAGTTGTCACCTAAAACCCTACCGAGTATTAGCACCTTTATATTTATTCAGCTGAGTCTGTGCTTACTATTTTCAATAATCCATACAAATTATACCAAGCACAGCGAGCTTAGTTTTGGATCCTGTGAACATTTTATGGAATGATTCATAATTTAGGACTGCATTACGTTATTTTTTTCCCTGATGTTATTATTTCTTTGACCCTCTGTTTTATCTGATGCCAGCTTTTAATTGGAGCTTTGATTTCAGCAGTGCTCATGTAGTTTCACCTCACCAACCACCGGAGCTAATTGTAATGTAGTCAATTGGAGTGGCATATTCAGTCATGCTCAGAACATGATTTTAATTCCTGCACCCACATACTGGTGTAATTAATAGTTATCAGGCACTGAGACCTGGGTACCATATCCTTACATATGCTGGAGGGACAACATGTAAAACTGCCTGTTGGATAGTGGCACAAAGCCAGTGTCTTAAAGTTATACTTATTTTACAATATCCAGCTCAGTCACTTGATTTAGGAATAACTTTGAAAAAGCTCCTCCAATGTCCCTTTTTCCCAGTGTAGTGGAGTCTAAAACTGGAGGGCATAGGTTTAAGGTGAGAGGCAAAAGATTTAAAGGGGATCTGAGGGGCAAGTTTTGCACACAGAGGGTGTTGGATATACAGAATGAGCTGCCAGAGGAGGTGGTTGAGTCAGGTGCAATTACAATAATTAAAATACATTTGGAAGGTACATGGATAGGAAATGTTTAGGGGGATATGTACCAGAGGTACCAGATGCAGCCAAGTGTGATTAGCGTAGATGGGCATCTTGGTTGTCATGGACGGGTTGGTCTGAGAGGCCTGTTTCCCTGCTGTATAACTCAATGGATCTGTAAGTTACTGTATGCATGACACTGAATGATTTATATCAGGGCGTTCCTGGCTAGCTACTCAATCTCCATCATGTTGGGTAGTCATAACCTTATGGTTTTGCTGTTTCATCTCGAGAAGGGAGGGCAAGAAACTAATCAAGATTCCTATATCCAAGTGTGGTCCAATGTCAAGTTACAGCAAGGTGGGGATTGACGGCAATACATGAATAGCTACAGTATATAGACAAACCTCTGAAGATCTTCCAATTTAACCTCACCTGCCCAGTGTGTAAGAACTGGTTTCGGGATGAATGCCCATTTCACACATTGCCTGATTTCACTTTTTTCTGCTTTCAGATATAAGACTAGTAGACGGCGAAACAAGTCTCCTATCCAAACCTGCTCCATTCTTTCTGGATTGAAAATTGAGGTGTGTAGAAATTTCTCCTCAGAGAGTTAGGACTTCTCTGCCCCTGAGGGTAGTGGAGGCCAGATTATTAGATATATTTACAGTGAAGATAGATAAATATTTGAAAGATCGAGGAATTTAGGATTATGGGGAACTGGCATAGAAGAGGAGTTGAGGCCAGCATAGATCAGCAATGATCATATTGAATAGTGGGGCAGGCTAGAGGGGCCTGGTGACCTACTCCTGCTCCTATTTTCTTGTGTTTGTATTCTTGTGTTACTGGACTAGCATTCAGAGGCCTGGACCTTTGATCCAAGAGCATGAATTCAAAATGCACCATAGCTGTTGTGGGATTAACATTCAATAATTAAGTAAGGGATCCTGGGGTCCAAGCCAATAGCTCCCTGAAAATGGCCACACAAGAAGATAGGGTGGTAAAGAAGGCATGTAGCATGCTTGCCTTCATTAGTCAAGGCATTGAGTATAAGAGTAAGGAAGTCATGTTGCAGCTATATAAAACTTTGGTTACGCCACACTTGGAGTATGAGGTACAATTCTGGTCATCACATTACAGGAAGGATGTGGAGGCTTTGGAAAGGATGCAGAAGAGGTTTACCAGGATGCTGCCTGGATTAGAGGGTATGAGCTATCAGGAGAGGTTGGACAAACTTGGGTTTCTTTCTCTGAAATGTCTAGGCTGAGAGGAGACCCGAGAGAAGTTTGTAAAATTATGAGAGGCAAAGATCGGGTAGACGGCCAGAATCTATTTCCCAGGATAGAAATGTCAAGTACTAGAGGACGTTCATTTAAGGTGAGGCGGGAAAGTTTAAAGGAGATATGAGAAGAAAGTTTGTTACACAGGGAGTGGTAGGTGACTGGAACGGGCTGTCAGGGGTAGTGGTGGAAGCAGATGCTATAGTGGTGTTTAAGAGGCTGTTAGATCGACACATGGATATGGAGGGAATAGAAGGATATGGATCATGTACAGGCTGAATAGATTTAGTTTGATTCGGCATCATGTTCAGTGCAGATATTGTGGTCCGAAGTGCCTGTTCCTGTGCTGTACTGTTCTATGTTCTATATTCTATGTACAAATGAAGAAAATGCTGGTCCCATAATGGAAACCATAGAACTACTGGATTATCATAATACCTATCTGATTTCCCAGTGTCATCCTTCAGCATCTTTTGGATAGCCTTGGAGGTCCCTCAACCACACACTCGAAGACAGGTTTTACCAGAAACTGAGGGATAGAGATTTCTAGTATGTTGTTTTCCCAGTAAGAACATACACGAACTCCATCGCCCCATCCATTCTTCCTTAGCTAAATGTTTTCTCTCTTATCATGTTCGCAGACTGTTGGTAGATTATTTTTGCAGAGTACATTAAAGTACAAAATACGTTCTTGTATTTTGCTCATTTCTTTGTTTCTCTTCATGTGAGTTAATGGGATAGGTCTTATTCACTCTGGCCTGTTGTCCATATGCACTTCCCTAGCTTCTCATGCCTTTATACCTCCCTTTAATGACCTTGTGGGACTAGTCGAGCTGGAGGTCTCCCTGGCACTGTCATCTCAGGAGGTAGAGCAGGCTGCAAACAGTAACTAGGCCTCAGGTGGTGGATCCCAAGGCCCCGCTCCTGGCCTGCTTGAATATTATGCTGTAAAAGGCCTACAAACTGTTTTTACATGTCTCTGATGACTGAAGACATCTAAAAACTGTTCAAGTAGATTTAAGTAATATATTTTAAATATTAAAAATATTTTAAAGTTACTTAAAACACTTTCAATGTTAGAAACTAATTTTAAAAAATCATGATGTAATTAACAATTAAAAACATTTATCTACAATAACCTTTTCAATCCACATCTGTGGCCATGTTCAAGTGAATAGAGTTGTACTCCAACTTCCAGCTCTGACTGGTGTATGTTGAAGGCTGGATACTGACGGAGTGGAGATGTTCAATGACTCGGAGGCTCGAACCTTTAGCAGTAAGATGGTTTATTCAGAGCTCGATATGGCTGATGCATCAGGAGAACGAACCAGGCAGTCTCTAAGTCATTCTCCTGAGGTAAAGAATTGTTCAACCTTTATACTATTCATAGAGCTTCCTGTAACAACTTACTCAAATACAGCACATCAGAATGATGACCATAAGTCCATGTAACATGGTCAAGTCCATGTAATCTCATCAAGTCTATGTAACCTTGTCGTTGTAGTTTAGTTGTTGGGTCAAAATAATATTTATTGAAACCAATCACAAGAGTGCAGAACATCATGAGCTACTTGCAAATCAGCAAGATAAACTTATCCCTTGCCTCGGTTGTTGCTCTGCACCTAAGACTCTTAACTGTCTACTTCAATGTGATTTGTGATCTGTTCTGGATTCAGTACTTGTCCAGCAGCAGAGTGGGATGTCAGACGTGTTGGCATTTGACCTCCAGCTCACTTCTTCCATGTTGCAATGTGTAGGTACAGAAGAATGATCTGACCAACACCCTGCAGCTGGCCAGTGGTTCTCAATGGAATCACCAGCTGAAGACCAGTACATTCCAGCCCAATGCACAAACACCAATTATTTGGCAAAAATATTGAAATATTACCCATCATTGAGCCAAATGTCTGATTGGAAACTATCAAGGAAATGCAGACAAAGCTAATAGGGTGAGTATGTTTCATATTCCCTTTTAATTAGTTTTCGGTTGCCAGTGTTTGATTTCCTCTCTATTTTCCTTAGTTTTGCTCTGATGGCTTTGATTAAGAAAAAGCAATCCATTTGGCTTTTGATGAAGATTTTTCTGGCCGCTTAAAAATATTCAGTAATAGGCCTGGTTAAATTTATGCATGTTCCGCTTCAAATACCGTTCATGCCCAAATCCCTGAATCTATTTGTTAAGTGTACAAAAAAATTCACCAAACATCTAACCAACATGTGTTTTCATAATGACATGAAACAATATATAATTCATGCATATTCAATGCTTGACAATATCTCTTGCCTTCAAGAACTTTAAAAGGAGAGTCTGAAGTTCTGTGTAAATCGCAACTGTTCAGACAGGGAGTGATTCATTGTGTTTCAATGGAAGGATGCAAAATTTGGTTGGGGAGGGATAAAGAAAACATAAGCATTAAAAAACCTTAGGAAAATGGGAGATGACGTCATTGAAACATAACATTTTTAAGGGAAAGATTTTGGGAAAGCTCATGCAACCCAGGGAGCTAAGAAATGTGCATGTAGCCTCAAAATCAGGGGTCGGCCATTTACGACTGAGATGAAAAAAATTATCTCACTCAGCCAGTTGTAAATTGTTGGAATCCTCTGTCCTAGTGGGCTGTTCATCATTGAGTATGTGCAAGGTTCAGACTGCTTGATTTTTATTCATTCAGGGAATCAAAGTGTAAAGTGATGTGGAAGAAGATGGAGTTAAGATAGACGTAAAAAATTCTGCAGATGCTGGAATCTGGAGCAATACACAAAAAGTGCTGGAGGAGCTCAGCAGGTCAGGTGGCATCCATGGAGGGAAGTAAACAATTTCCCTCCATGGATGCTGCCTGACCTGCTGAGTTCCTCCAGAACTTTTTGTGGAATTAGGGTAGATCAACTATGATATTTTTGAATGGCATACCAGGCTTGAAGGAGCATATGACCATTCCTGATCCTATATCTTACGATCTGATATGTTTGTTATGCATTTTGAATCATATCTACTTTTGACAGTTAGGGGAGTGTTGAAATGTGTTAACAAAAGCCGAGGCAGGGTGAACAATGGGGGATATTTAAAAAGAAACTACACCATGGATCATGACATTTTGATCTCACTTAATGTAAGAAGATAAGAATATAGGAACTGTTACACAAAATAAGACCAAGATCCATCCAATTACCTTCTACTATCCATGATATGGAATTGTTAACTGATCAGGCAATCAACCTCTACCAAACTACAACAGCCACAGACATGAAAAAATCTGCAGTGGAGTTTCATATTGGTAAAATGCTCATGAGAGGTCACAACAAGAACTTGAGAAATAGGAGTACGTATAAGCTCCCCAGCTTCTCAAGCCTGCTCAACCACTAAATAATGACTGAACTGGTCTTTGGTCTCCGATCCGTTTTCCTGCAGGATACTTTTGATTCCGCTGTAGTCAAAAAACCTGTCCACATCTGCTTTGAATTCACTTAATGACTCAGCATCCACAACTCTCTACATATTCACAACATACTGAGAGGAGAAATTTCCCTTCACCTCCATCATAAGTGGTTCATCCTTTCCCCTAATTCTAGTCTGCCCTAATCAGCAAACACCCTCTTGGCACTTACCCTATCAAGTTTCCTCAGGCTCTTATATGTCTCAAAGAGATCACTTCTCATTTTACTAAACTCCAGAGATCAAAGGGCATTTTGCTTAGGTTGGCCAGTGTTTATACAACTATCCTGCAAACAAAATTGCACAATAATGGAAAAGGAGAAAAGCTGATGCTAAATATACCCAGAAGTTAAGTAACAAAATTTATATAAAGGTGACGAGAGTACTTTCTTAACAATTAATATTTCATCATTTTTGTTCCCCTGTTGTCATTTCTTCTTGAAGGCATCATTTTTTAGGTCTGGTTTCACAAAGACCAGGAATATTTAGGCCCAAGTGAACTTCCCCAGTGAGGTGCCAAAATTCTGTGGGACTATTCAATATCTGAATTGCAGACCACTGCACAGTGGAAGGTGTATGGCACAGACAGCCACTTATGTCATATTTCCAGGCCTTACCTGTTAGTTGCCCAAAGTTACAGCACCGAATTGCAAGAAAACCAGAAGAGTTTTGAGAAACTTTATGTATGAAGGAGGCATCACATACATCCAACTCTGTTCTCAGACAGATACAGATACCCAGGCATATATATTTATGCTTCCATTAGGAATCCACAATTACTAATTGTGGCCAGAACACTGGGGAACACTTTCCCATTTCAAATCTCAAAAATTCTAAGACCATGACAAAGTCTGAACAGAGAGAAACAAACTCAGCACACATCAGAGGTCAAACTTCAGCCTCTGTCAACTTGTAAGTTAGTTTTACTTTATTGGTAACATCTTCATCTCTGTTTCAAGTTCTTGCTCCATTATTAATTTGAGTGGATAATCTAGATCATTGAGTGAAGTGACAAGAGAAGGCTACATTGTTGAAGGTGCTGTCTTCTTAGACTAAAAGTTAAATCAAGAATCCATCTACCCTAAGTGGGAAAAATGAGCAACAAGGTGGATGCAATTCATTTACAGAGGCATAGAGGCAGGGGGCAAGAAATAGATAGGTGAAGTATAATGTGGAAAAATATTTGGTTATTCATTTTGGTAGGAAGGTTAGAAAATACTTTTAAATGGTGAAAAACCATTGAAGGTTGGTGATCAGGAGGATTTTGGTGTGCTGTTTATAAAAGCCAGCATGTTAACTATTAGGTACACCAAGCAATTTGGAAGACAAATGATAAATAAGCCTTTTATTGCAATGGCATTGGGGTTGAACTCATCCTTTCTGGACAGATAAAGTAAGATTGACATTTTTCTCTGATATTCAGAAGACTGGTAGATGGTCCTGCTGAAACATTTAAGATTTAGAGTAAGATTGGCAGGGTAGATATTTTCTTCGGGGAAATATGTCTAAAATATGGGGTATAAACTTAATACAAGGACAAATGAGGAAGGTGGTTGTAAATTTTTGGAACTCTCTACCATAGGCAAGTGTGGATCCTCAATCATTAGTATATTCAATTCCGAGATCGGTCATTTTAAGAAAACTAAGGCATCTGGTGAAAAAAATCACCATAATTGGCCATAATCTGCTTGAAAGGCAGTGTGGACTTGAGAGGCCAAATAGCAATTCTTGGTTCAAATTCTTATGTTCTTGTGTTCCATTGTGGGTCCAATGTGCAGGATTGAAAGAGGCTGCAGAGGGTTATAGACTCAGCCAGCTCAATGACGGGGCACAACCCTCCCCGCCATCGAGGACATCTTCAAGAAGCGGTGCCTCAAGAAAGCGGCATCCATCACTAAGGACCCTCGCCATCTGGGACATACGCTCTTCACATTACTACCAATGGGGAGGAGATACAGGAGCCTGAAGACCCACACTGATTGTTTTAGGAATAGCTTCTTTCCCTCCGCCATCAGATTTCTGAACCCATGAACTCTACCTCATTATTCCTCTTTTGCACTATTTATTTATTTTTGTAACTTATAGTAATTTTTATGTCTTTACGTCTTGCACTGCACTGCTGCCACAAAACAACAAATTTCATGATATATGTCAGTGATAATAAACCTGATTCTGATTCTGATTCCATTGCTTCAGTTGAAGAAGAGTCAGCCTGGAACACCATTTGCTGTTTTGGGGACCTTGCAATCTACTGTTTGGCTGTTGCATTTACCACATGATAATTGTGATTCCACTTCAAAAGCATTCCATTACTTGCAAAGTGTTTTCTTAGGTCCTGAGATGAAATAAGACACTGAATCAATGTGCATTCTGCCTTCATAAGGTTCAGCTATTCACTGGATAAACTCATTGTTCTATTTGTGCAGCTGTCCCATATTTATGGAGATACCAGTACTGAAGTTTCAAGAGAACACTGTTTTTTGCCTTACTAAGTTAGGTTTTCATATTTTCTGATAGGATCTTTTCGCTTCCCATTCTTACCTAATCTCGTTTGACTATGATAAATGAGTAATCCATTACAAAATATGAAATTCTTTGCAGACCCATTATCTAAACATCTTATTGAATATTATAAACTTAAGAAGGCCTGTACAGGGCGCATTGCTGTTATAACAGTATTTAGATTTAAAATATTAGCTAGAAGTATGCTAATTTATCATCAATGATAATGAATAATTTTATTAGTGGGAGAACTATTGAACACTAATCTTGCTCGTGAAGATAAAATAGTTCTTTCTTATAGTAGGTTATTAATTTGTTCGCTATTTTACATTTTGCAGAAAAACTCATTTTCCAGTAAATAATAATCATTGTAATTAATAGAGTAGCTATTTTATCTCTCTAAATCTGGTAAGGACAATTAATCAGAACTATGTTAATAGATGCTCTGGCAAGCAGTTCATGACTGCTTTGCTTTAAAATGCTGAGCATGCTTCGAGCCTGCGTGCACTAAGCTTCTTGTGCTGTAATTAAGATCATGCTTAATAAATAAAGCACAGACATCCTCCTACTAGAACTTGAATCCTGCAAGAGATTTCACTAATTTTTCCTGAAACTCTCCCAGTAAAAATCCTTTTTAGTAATATAATAGACTTATCTTGGAAATGCTAACTGTAATTGGTTGCAGTGGGAAATAATTAATAGGTTCTGTGAATTAATATTTTATCTTTTTGCATGTTTTTAAAACTTTAATTAAAAGTTATTCTCCTCTGCCTCCTTTCCAGCCCCAGAAAGATAAAAAAGCTTAGAGCTTAGACAGAAATTAGATACCACACACACCTGTGTTAAGTAAAAGTGTAAGGTTCAGATACTTTAGTGCAAAACAAGCTTCAGTTGCAAAGTTCCTCAACTCAACCTCCTGCTCAATCCCAGAGTAATTTTTGGATTATTCCCAGAAAACCCCAATGGTTAAGGCAGAAGAGTGGGACAATGCATGTAATGTAGAGTTAGGTAGGGTCAAGGATCTGGTTTATTCTTTTTCAATTTCTACCTAATTTCCTTTTTCCATTTTTTGTTTTGCTTGGGCCCAGTGCCATGATGTCATCATGGGCAATGTCAGAATTAATCATTATTTCAGGTTATGATAGGTCATGAAACTGACACAGCCAAAAAGTTTTAATTTGATATGAGGATTTTTTTCAGTTCATTACTTATGACTTCTGTGTCAATGTGGACTTGGTCTTTGACTCCCCTGACACCCTGTGTTATTCATCTGCCTATTAAGTCATTTTTAGTCCCCATCACATATAGCATTCCTTTGCCATTAACTCCATACATCTATTGACAATTACATGAAACTGAGCTGGATTGTTTGCAATCTTAATACATATATGAGCTGCACAGTTGTTTAGACCTCATTCTGTGGCATCTCCAAGACTGCTCATTTCCATTTTGACATTGGCAAAGTCTGACCTTGTTTCAGATTAAGCCCCTTCTATGTCTTTTTTACGTTTAGACTTGCCCTTACCAGCCCAACCCTGCTTGGTCTCCATTGTTTCACTCTTCATAAGATCTCTGAATGTCTGGGTTAACAACATTGAAAAGACACTTGGGCAGGTACATGGATAGGAAAGGTTTAGAGGGATATGGGCCAAATGTGAATAAATGGGGCTAGCTTACATGAGAATCTTGGTCGGCATGGATCAGTTGGGCCGAGGGGGCTGTTTCCGTGATGTACGACTCTATGGCTCAATGATTCTGCTGCCTGTGTTCCAACTCACATTAGATCTTGCTTACCCAGTTTCCTCTTGCTTACTAACTGACATTTGTTTTTGGTTATGCAAAGACAATCTTAAAATTTTCATTCTTGATTTTCAGTGCCTCTGTGTTCTCACCCATCCCATTTTCTGTAATCTCCTTCTGGACCATAAATTTCTGAATTATCTGCACTCCTGTAATTCTGACTTTATGAACATCCCAGAATATGATTGAATTTCCACCAGTGGTCATGCCTTCAGCCACCAAGACCTTAAGCTCTGCAATTCCTTCCTAAAATCCCTCCATATTTCTACCTCACTTCCCTCCTTTACGACACACATTAGAACATTACTGTTTGGACAAGCTTTTGGTTATCTATCCTAATATCTCCTTATGTGGATCAGCACCAATATATTCCATGATAGCAATCTGTCAAAATATCTTGGGATATTTCTGCTATGATAAATGAAGCAAGGAGCAAGTTTGACACCAGCAAGAAACAATCTTGTTAAGATGAGGCCATCTGTTTTACTGATTTTGTTGAAGATTACATTTTGGTCATGTCACTGGGGATAGTGATGGTCATATCACTGGGTGGCACAGTGGCACAGCTAGTAGAGCCTCTGCCTCACAGTGCTAGAGACCCAGGCTCAATGTAGTCTGTGCTATCTGTATGGAGTTTGCACGTTCTCCCTGTGACTGCATGAGTTTTCTCTGGGTAGCTCGGTTTCCTCCCATATCCCAAAGATGTGCAGGTTAGTTGGTTAACTGGCCAATGTAAATTGCCTCTTGTGTGTGGGTGAATGGTAGTATCTGGAGAGAGTTGATGAGAATGCAGGGAAAATAAAAAATAGGATTAATGTAGGGTTAGTGTAAATGAGTAAATCAATGTTTCCATATTGTATCTTTCTGTGACTCAATGAGAGACAAAAGAGCCATAGAATTTTTTCAGAATCATCATCAGAATCAGGTTTATTATCACTGAAATATGCCGTGAAATTTGTTGTTTTTAGGCAGCAGTACAGTGCAGGACAAAGAAATTACTATAAGTTACAAAAATAAATAAGTAGTGCAAAAGAGGAATAACGAGCTAGTGTTCATGGGTTCACGGACCGTTCAGAAGAAGCTGTTCCTAAAATGTTGAGCGTGGGGCTTCAGGCTCCTGTACCTCCTCTCCGATGGTAGTATATCAAAGAGGGCATGTCCTGGATGATGAGGGTCCTTAGTGATATATGCCGCCTTCTTGGGGATGTCCTCGATGGCGGGAAGGGTTGTGCCCGTGATGGAGCTGGCTGAGTCTACAACCCTCTGCAGCCTCTTTTGATCTCCATACCAGGTGGTGATGCAACCAGTCAGGATGCTCTGCACCATACATCTGTAGAAATTTGCAAGAGTCTTTGGTGACATACTGAATCTTCTCAAACTCCAAATGAAGTAGATAATGACTCCGTTTAATGTTTCAAGTAAAAGATGATATTCCCAGTAGTGCGACGCTCATTCAGTATGGAATTATATAATCACCCTAGATTTCGTGACCACATCTCGATTTTGACTTAAATTCATACCCTTTGATTCACCATTGCTGAAACACAATTGGCATATGTCTGCCTGTCATTAAGCACTCATTGCTATGCTGGATCTGAGTATAGTAAGGACTGAAAGCACATTCCCTCATTAGGATTATGAAAACAGAGAATTAAATAGAAGCTTGTAGCTGTGTGCCCTAGGAGACATCTTATGTGTTGTCAATAACCTAGACCCAGCAAAATGTCTACCAATTTGCTTGCAGATGAAAGTTCAGGCAGAGAAATGCCAAGAGGTACATTTTGGCAGGTAGAATGGGGAGAATCATCATTAGCTAAATGGCACAATTACAAAGGAGATGCGGGATCACAGAGACCTGGGTACATAAATCTTTAAAAGTGGCAGGGCAGGTTGAGAAAATAGTTAATAGAGTATTTGGAAAGCTAGGAGAGCATAAGAGCAAGCAAGTTAAGATAAACCTCAATAAAATAGCAGTCAGGCCATAGTATCGTGACCAATTTTAGTCACTACATGTTGGAAAGGATGTGAAAGTCTTAGGGAGAGACTACTTAAATAATTTCAGGGATGAGAGATTTCAATTATGAGAATAGACAAGAGAATCTCGGGTTATTCTCCTTGCAGCAGAGAAGGTTGATTTAATAAGTGAACAAAATTTTGATGTCTTTATGTGAATATAGAGAAAAAACATCCTATCAGCAGAAAGATTGAGAACCAGAAAACAGATTTAAAATTATTGGTAAAAGGCCTGAGGGTGACTCGAAAAAACTTTTTTTACATGGCAAATGGTTATGATCAGAAATGCATGGGCTGAAGATGTAGGGAATGAAGGTTGAATTATGGCTTTCAAAAGGGAATTAGATAAATACGTAGAGATAAAACTTTTGCAGGGTTTGGGGGAAAAAGTGGTGGAATAGGATTGACTGGATTGTTCTTCAAAGAGCTACCACAGACACTTTGGCCAAATGGTTGCCTCTCTGTGCTGAATTGACTTTATCTACTTGACTCTATTTAATCTTCTCATCTCTAACCATATGTACTGAGTGCCTTCCATGAAATATGTGCCTTCTCCTCATGTTATTTAAGGTTGGAGATTTGCCCTCCAGGATCCTGGCTGTGCGGAGCGTCGTGCAACAGTTTCTCTTGCAACTAGGTTGAGTACATGGAAGTAATTTAAGAAAGTGTGTGTGTGTGTGTGTGTGTGTGTGTGTGTGTGTATGTGGGTTTCTGAATGTGGGATATTTAATAAATCAAAAAGAAATGAAAGAGCATAGGCACAGGATAGTGAGAAGGAGAATGAAAATCAAAGCATAACAGGATAAACAGAAAATACAAGGAAAAGTGTGCAGCAGAGAGTGAATCCAGGATAAGTAAAAATTGTAAAATATCAAAGCTTAAGGTTCTATATCTGAATGTATGTATTGTTTGTAACAGGATAGATGATTTGACAGCACAAATAGTAGCAAATGAGCATGATCTAATAGCTATTGCAGAGACATGCTTGCAATGTGACCTGGATTGGGAACACAATACTCTACGTTATTGAATGTTTCAGGAGAATAGTCAAAAAGGGGAAAGGAGGGGCAGTAACATTGTTAATCAAGGAAGGTATCAGCACAGTGCTGAGTGATGATATAGATGCAATGGAAAGTGATGTGGAATCAGCTGGGTGGAAATAAGGAATAGTAGGAGAAAGAAGGCATGGGTGGTACTGGTCAATGGGCCCCCAAAGTGTTGCCAAAGCATAAATGGGGTAATATCAAATGCATGTCAGATGAGAGCTGTAATTATCATGGGTGCTTTTAATCTGCATATTGATTGGCCTAATCAAACTATCAAGTGTACCGCGGAAAAGGAATCTGTGGAGCGCATCAGGGATGGTTTCGTAGAACATACCTGGGAATAGCCACTTTAGATTTGGTCATGTGTAATAGGTAACATCAATAACAAATCTTGTGCTTAAGGATCTTCTGAGAAATAATGAATCCAGACAAAGTTTGAAGGTCTAAAACCAGTGTCCTCAACTTAATTAGGGACAATTACGAAGGTATGAAAATTGAATTGTCTAGATTGGATTGAGTAAATAGACTGAGAGCTAGGCAAATATTTAAGCAGCTATTCATGATGCTCAGTGGAAATTTATCCCAATTAGAAAGAGGGATTCAATGAGAAAGATGAACAATCTATTGTTAATAAAGGAGATCAAGGAAAATATTAAATCAAAAACGAGAGCATACAATGTGGCAAGGGCAACTGGGAATTTTGCAGGAGACAGCAGTGAGAGACTAAAAAGCTAATAAGGAGGGAGAAAAATGATCATGATTATCAAAACAAGCAACAAAAGTTTATACAAATATATAAAAAGAAAGACATAGTTAAGGTGAGTGTGGGAATCTTAGAGGGTGAGACTGGGAAATTACTAATAGGAAATAAAGAACTAGCAGATAAGTTAAACCTATTCTTTCCATCAGTCTTCACAGTGCATGTCACTGTAAATATCCCAAAATAAACAGATGGGTTTGTTTCAAAAAGTATGCGGGATCTTGCAACAATCCCTATCTCAAGGGAGATACTGGAAAATCTGATGGACAAAGGCCACCAGGACCCAGTGGTCCGCATCCAAGGATTTTATAGGATATGCAGTCAAGATAGTGGAGCCATTGGTTGAAGATTTTTAAAACCCACTGAGTTCTGGGAGAGCACCAGTAAATTAGAAAACTGCAAATATGACTCTTGTTCAAGAAGGGAGGGAAGCAAAAAGTAAGAAACTATAAGCCAGTTAGCTTAATGTCTGCTGTTGGAAAGATGCTGGAATCTACGATCAAAAAGAAATAGCTGGTCATTTAGAAAACTTTGACGTAATGAACCAAGTGGTTTTGTGAAAGGTAAATAGGGTTTGACAAATTTGCTGGCATTCTTTTGGGATGTAACACACAAAGTTGATAGAGGGAACCTGTAGCTGGAGTGTATTGGCACAAGACATTTGATAAGATACCACATAAATGATTGGTGCACAAGAGAGATCTCAGGGTATCAGTATGTTAACTTGGATTGAAGAATGGTTGTCACACAGAAGACAGAATTGGAATAAATGTATTTTTTTCATACTGGAAGAACATAAAAAGTGGAGTGTCCCAAGGATCAGTTCCTGGCCCTCAATTAATTACTATTTATATTAATGACCTGGAGGAGGGGCCAGAGTGTAGGGTATCCAAGTTTGCCAATGACATGAAAATAGGTGGGAAGACATGTTGCAGTGAGAATATTTGGACCCTGAAACAGTATGTCGATAGGTTAGCGAGTGGGTGGAAACTTGAGAAATGGAGTTTAATGTGGGAAAATGTGAGATAAGAGGAATTAAAAGGCAGACTATTATCTAAATGGAGACAACTTGCAAATGAATGGAGGGCAGAGGTGCTCCTGTGCACGAATCACAAAAAAAGCAGGCAGGTGCAGCTAGTTGTTAGGAAGACAAATGGCCCATTGGCCTTTATTGCAGGGGGAATGGAGTTTAGAAATAGGGAAGGTTTGCCGAGGCCACATCTAGAGGACTGAGTACAGTTTTAGTCCCTTTATTTGAACAAGAAGACAGTTCAAAAGAGATTCACTAGGCTAATTCCCAAGAAGGGAGAGTTGTACAATCAGGAGCAGCTAAAGAAGTTGTATATGTGTCCTTTGGAGCTTAGAAGAATAAGGGGTGATTTTATTGAAACATGCAAGACCCTAATTGGACATGACTGGGTCGTTGTTGAGACTTTCCATTGGTGAGGAATTCTTGGACATGGGGATATAGTTATAAAATAAGAGGATGGCCATTTAAAACTGAGGTGGAATTTCTTCTCACAGAAGGTAGTGCGTCTCTGGAAGCCTCTACCACGGAGGGCTGTGGAGGCAAGTTTATTGGAGGTACTTAAAGAGCAAGTAGATAAATCTTTGAAAGATCAGTGAATTGGGTGGCTATTGGGAACTGACACAAAAGAGAAGGTGAGGTCTGATCAATCATGATCATATTGAATGCTGGGGCAGGCTTGAGAAGTGCTCTACTCCTACTCCTAATTTCTTAGGCTCTTGTGTCCAGTGTTGTGGGGGAGCTCATAAGTAAAGACACCATTTAAAGGACTATCAGGCTGTCAGAAGACTATCAGAACTAGAGAGTGGTCCTAGATTCTTAGGCACTCATTAGAACCTACAACTTTGGACAAGCCTCTAGTTTTATTGATCTTAATATCTCCTTATATGACTTGGCATCAATATTTTCCTTAATAGCACTCCTGATAGTACTCCTGTCTATTCTCATCAGTGAAATCCCTTTGCCCTGAAATTATTCTTGTAAGTCTATTCTACACAGTCACTAAAATTGGCCTTCTACCTCTGAGGTATTTTCAGGTGATTTTGCTCATTGGCCAAGTGAACATGAAAGGACAATCACCATTTGTCATTATCCTTGGAATGCTTGATAAATTTAACGTCTGGGTGTTGCCAAAGACACACCAGAGGGTGATATCCATCTATTACCCCTATACAGCTTCTCAGCAACAAACTTTATGTCCTCCATTTATGTCCTCTATTTACAATTGATTACATTGCTGGAATCAACCAGAACTCCATTCTTGCAAAACGATTGGGAGAAACCAGGAAAGGATTCTGTTGAATGGAACCAGCAAAGGTATTTCCCCCAGTGAATAGTTAGCTCCTGATTCCAAATACATTAGTTCACTTCATAAAGCCTGCACTAATTGAGAATGAGTTCAGTAGACACAACTTTCTCATAAAATAATGGGCTCTGCACAATCAACCATTGTGCATGTCAAGGAAGCAAACCATGGATCATCTCCAGGGGTGCACCACAATGCATTCCTCAGGATTTGGCAATGGCAGCACCAGAAACAGTGAACTGCACCAAATATTGGGAGGTGCTGATATAGAAAGGGGTTCATTAACTATTTGTCATTAACTATTAATTATTAGGAATTATTAGGCATGTTATTGTTCTCATGGTGCTAATAAAGTTCTGGCCTGCATTTCTTAGTTTAGAAGGTATAGTCTATTCAGACAATATTGTAGTTTCCCACATAGAATTGAATGCTTTGAAGTTTAAGAAGCACCAAAGAAAGCCTTCAAAGCCTCCCAGTCAGGAAAAAAAATCAAGGTTTTGCATTAACAGAGCAGAGCTTCTAGAGCTTTGTATGATATTGAACTGCATCCAAAAGCAATTTCAGAATCTTTGAAGATAAATTAATTTCATTCCTGGTGAACATAAAGGCCGATAATAGTTAAGTGAAAAGGAGGAAACAAAGAATGAACTATTATCCTCAAGTGACTCAGTCCTATGATAGGCAAAGCTCATTTTCTCAATTGCATGAAACAAACAAGTCTTACTTCATGAGACTGACAAAGGAAGGGCACTGGAAACTCTCTGCTAAATCCTGCTCTAAAGTTAAGTGGCTGCTCATTGTGTGTCCTACTGCTGTGGTGATCTCCTTCTAATCACTGAGCCCTGAAGTGTTCCTGAAGCTCCCACCCAGTGATAGCTGGAAGCCTCAGGAATACATGCAAGTAAGTTCAAATGACATCCTTCCCACTCTAATGACCTTTCCTTCCCTTCCACTTTCAGTGCCAACAGCACCAACCACACTCAGTATAGGTTGGATGAAGTGGTGTTTTCTAATGGTAAAGGGATTGTCAGCTACTATCAGGTAAAGCTGGATGGAGATCCTTAGTATTATGTTCCTGGCAATTTTTCTATGGCCTTTCCACCTAGCTGGATGTGAAAGCTTATGCTGTTGTGGCTTTTGACCTCCTGTTCCTTTGTTCTGCATTGTTGCCTTCTCTCTGTTCTTGACAAAATGTACACCCCACATTTAAGCTGCTGATACAAAACCATGATGTTGTAAGTAATCTGCTTGTTCCTACTTTGATTTCTCCAGGGGACCACTACAGCACACTCACTATCACTGATTACGATGTGCAGCTGAGAATTGGTTTTAATTTCTTGCTTTTGAGATCTATCCCAGTACTAAAAGTCATAGTGAGGTGCACCAGGTTTGCACTGACATGTGCAACATAGCACCCAGTAAAGAAATGCAGAGATGATTCAGTAAAATTCTGTTGGGTCAGTGCATATAAATATCCATTGGCACCTCTCTCACACATATCTGGTGTGTCCAGAGAGTGTAGTTTTTTTAAAACAAAAACAAGGCTGTGGGTGGTGTAGAAGAAATCAGGGAAACATCATCACCAGACTATAATTGGATAGCCATGGAACTAATGAGAGAAGATTCATTGAAATTATGTAATGATAAAGCATTAGCTTCAAGATGGTTGCTCAAGCTCTCAGTGATAAGATATATATGGATTTGCAAAATTAAGAGGAAATGGAGAGAAAATAAAGGATTCCATGCAATCAAAACACTGTTTGATGAAAACAGCTTCTTTGCCTTTCCTTTGTTGTTTAAAGTACATATTTCTTGGTTTTCTCAATCACAATTAGTCAATTGCTGTAGCTTAGGCTGAGAAATTTGGAGTCAGTCTTAATTCTAGAAGTAGGCCTCCAGAGTTGTATATGGCAAGGGCAAGATGATGGTTTGCCCTTGGTGACCATTTCCACGTTGATAACTTTTGTTGGGTTTACCACTCCTAATTGTTGCCTCTTGTGTTGGGTTCTGACTCAACTGCAAACCTTGTCAGAACTTATGGACACCCTGGGTCCTCCCTTCAGTCCCTCTGACTGGGTCCAAAGGAGCACAGAGCCCTACATTTGGCACTGGCTTGGTTGCCAGAGTATGATCCTTATTTGACTCAGTGTGCCTTTGGACTCTTTTTTTTTGTCCAGCTTAAGCTTCCTTATCCATCCTCTTTCTGGAGATGCCTGCAAGGCTGGTGCATTGTTTCATGAGCACCCTTTCTTTATTTCTTTGTCTGGTAAAGTGTTTTTGTTATTTGACATCACCTTCTGAATGAGCATTCATAATGGCCCAGACAAGAAAAAGCAGAAAGCAGAATGTTGGTACAATTTGTAAATAAAAATATGTATTTGAGGATCTCTTTCAAACAAATTGCATTGTTCTTTTCTGGTAAGTAAACCTCTACAAATTATAAATGATAATTTGCTAAAATGAACATGCCGGGGATTTTAGACTTTATATAAATGGGCTTCTTTTTAATATTGTCAATTAACATTTTGATTGCAACACATAATACCTTGGCACAGCTCAGAGCAATAAAGTGTCTTGTATTAGGCCACAGAGAGGTACAGTATTGGTTTTGCTTGTAATCCTCCACGAAGTAAATCAGAATCATGATGTTATTGGGTGATATTGAATGCAGTTTGACCATTTATTAAAAAAAGAGGAGACAGGAGTCAAATGGTCAGTTTTTTTAAGCTGTGGCTGGGCTCCTTCTAGTGATTACCTCAAGAGAGAAGTATTGGCAGAGGACTGGAAACAGCTTACAAATCTGTCCACTCTGACAAAAATGATAAGCAATGAGTACACAAAGGCAATGAGAAAATTAAAAACATGCAATTATAAACTCAAAGAAAATACAAAAATTACAATTAGATAAACAGTTACTTTTAATAAACTGTAAAAAGATATTGCCCTCATATTTTAGATTTCCCTTTCCCTTTTAACGAATACAGTTACTATTGTGGACAGAATACAATCTTTTCAGACTTGAAATTCATCTGCACTATTTTTCCATTGTTAAAGTATTGGCAATTTTCATTCCTGAGAAATCCCAAGAAATCACAAAATCCTTTAGCCCCAATTCCAAGTAGCACTAGTGGACTCCTTCATGTAATGCAACTCTGTTTCAGGAAGAATGGATAACAGTGTTTCAATTTGCTTTGTCGATAAAAGTTTTCCTCACAGCTCTGGCTCAAGAGAGTATCCTCTAAAGGGTTACACTACAATACAGCCATCACTCTTGCGGCCTCTGGGGAGTGAAGGTGACCCTGACTTTGACTTTGAGGGTAGAAATTGCAAGAGACATGGACACTACTAGGATTCTCATGTAACTGTGCTGAAGTTTTCCAAGGAGTTCTGGATTCTTGCACAGTTACAAAACATGAGACTTAATAGCCTTTCAAAATGAATTAAGGTAGAACCTCCTTCCTTCTGGATGGGGTATCTTCTCCTTTGAAAGATCAGTATTTCAAGCTGGAAATTTGATCACAATGCCATACAACTGCAGAAAGAGCACCAGTGGGCTTGCTAATGGCACCACCCACACTACTTAGCTAGAGCTCCTGTTTTCCTTCATCCCTTAAATTGCACCTTTTCGGGAATGTTTATGGTATATGCGGGTTTGGGATAGATGAAGAGTACATATGAAGCAGGCAAAACTTTGCAGAAAGGAAGCTTTTGAATGACCACAAGATAGATGATACCACTGGGGGCTTTATTATTTTATCCATTAGATGTCAGTTGGAATGGGACAGGAATGCAATGTTTCAATCTCTGTTAGTGAGATGCACCCATTCTCGATGATAATGTTGTAATCAGTAAATGAAGGAATGGATAAAACTTGCAAGAGAAAATACTGTTTGCAACGTCATTCATCATCTTGAGATGCAGAATTAGCATTCTGTTTCAGAGAGTATGCTAGATTATCCTCCATGGCAAAATTAAAGTATGACAATGAATCAGTAACATATGTTAGTCTAACTCTGGGTTAGCGCACTTTAGCAGGAGCTTCCTATTAATCCAGTAATTTAATATGAATCTGGATATTTGAAAAGCCAGAAGTTCAAGTTCACCTTTTCCTTCTTATATGGCGCTTCTCCTTCCTGATCACAGTACGCCAAAACTAAAATTAAAGGTCCCAAATATTTTTTTAATAACATGTGCACCCATAAATAATCCAGGAGTTCTTTTAAATATTTTGCCATGACTGAAGATTATGTAAACAGGAATCTACCTGCATACAGTAAACAACATCTTTACTAGCCCTAGGATAAAAGTTGTTTAATGTGTGCAACATTGCTTGCTGTCCATAACAGCAAAAATAATCTTGATTGTGTATAAATTTCACTTTTTGCTGCTATTAATAGGACATAACTCGTGCTGGATCTCACCTGGGATCACATTATGATAAGACTGAATGCAAAAAGTAGGAAAATATTTTTCGCTTCAATGAATTAAAACACATCTCTCCCTCCACACAAAGGTGGAAAAATTAATTCATTTCCCATTTATTTACATCTTAATTAGTAATTTATTTACTGCAGGTAAACTGTTTTTCAATATTTAAGTTTTTTGAAATGAATGCCCTAAGGAATTCTGCTGGAAGAATGCACAGATAAATGGGGCTGTTTAATACAAGAGGATGTTTCATTGCATAAGAAAGATCTAATGTTTTTGAAGCAGAAAGAGAATGCTGTCACCTAACATTTGTAAGGCTTTGAATCCTACATTAAATCTACATGAAACCAGGGTCTGAAATAATAAAACAATCAATGAACCTGAGAGTGACAGTACAGTTCATTTGGTGTTTTTCCTTCCACGCCTCTGAAGACATGGAATGCTATGGGATCATCAAATCATAGAACGGTTTCAGCACAGAAGTAGGGTTTTCAGCCCATCATGTCTGAGTTGGATCTCTGTCAGACTGTACACAGAGGTACAGTTCTATTGAAGAAGCTATCCTAAGAGCCTGAATGTTAAATGTCATCAAGGAAAATCCAATCCAATCCAAAAATGTTCACTGTGAACATTTGTTCAATGTTGAACTAGAAAGACAACTTTATAGTTTTTTGATAAATCTCATTATTTTGCAGATTCTGTTTAACCAAAGGTTTGTCGTTATTGTTATGCAAAGTACAATATTTGGTTTGCTAATTCTGCTGTTCTGTCGCAGAGGAGTTTGGTCTTGTGGCCATAATTTTTAGGGAGTTATAATTTTTTTGTTTATTGTAAATGTAAAATATATTAATACCAGGGAGTCTAACATTTTGTGATAATTTCTCATCCTGTATTTAACTCCTGTATGACTTTAAGAGAGTTTCCGTTTGTTTTTAACTTATATCTCAGAGGAGAATCTTCTAGGAAAGGATGGTAAAGTTTTAAAATTTTCATTTCAGTAAAATTACTAATCTCTTAACATTTTGCTAATATTTTCTATTATATTTTTTATCCTCTATTAATGTTATAACTGGGATTCTATTTTGGGTGAGAAGCTTGTATTCAACCTCATCTATATTTCTAGACTCACTGTGAGACATTCACCAAATGATTACAAATAGGTTGTTACAAAGTACTGAATAGAGATGACAGGTGGAGAATCAAAGGAAATCACACCAGGTTACTCCTGTAATTCTCTGAGTGGCCAGTTACCTGGCAGAAGAATTCTCTGAGATTGCCAGCCCCAAGTTTCACCAAATTTCCTTGTAAATTTTGGAAAAAAATGAAGCCATTGCTTTTGATTTTAATTACGAATATCTTTCCCTCACCTTTCTCTCTCCCCAATACCTACTCAGATTAAACCAGAATGTTTATAATCTTGTTGTCATTTTTGATCTTGGGGTGACCTTTAGACAGCACATGTATATAATTACTAGGATCACCTATTTCCATTTCTATAATATCCATAACTCAGTCCTGCCTGAATTCATTTATTGCTGATACAATTATCCAAGTTCCCCCTATCAGCCAGTTTCTTTCCCCATTCTCCGCCTACTCCATCTGCCCACACACTCTTATCACAGGGTCTCCTATCTTCTCTCCCCCACTGTTCTTATCTACCCACCCTCTCTCCCTTATTTGATTCCTTGCTTTGCCTTCCTTTCTTATCAGATTCCATAATCTGCAGTCCTTTGTTGTCCACACTTATCACCTCCCAGCCTCTGCTGCTCTCCCCCACCTGACTCCATCTGCCAATCACCCCTCCTCACCAGGATCCTATCACTTCAGGATCCTCACCTATTGCTTGCTAGCTTTAGCCCCACCCACCCAACTTCCTCCCCCCCCCCCCACTCTTTGTACCCAAAAAGAACCCTTCACAGATGTTGCCTGACCAGCTGAGTTCATTCAGCTGCTCATTTTCTCCTTCCTTATCCAAGTGTCTGTTACCTCTAGACTTGACTATTCCATCAGAATCAGAATCAAAATCAGATTATCACTGGCTTATATGACATGAAATTTGTTGTTTTGCAGCAACAGTACAGTGCAAAGACATAAAATTACTATAAATTTCAAAATAAATAGCGCAAAAAAAAGGAATAACTAGGTAATGTTCATGCACACCCAACTGCATCCCTGTCCACCTCTGTGGTTGGAGTTCATCTAAAACTACATGCTTACTAATTCTGAACCCCATTTACCCCTCACCCATGTGACTGCAGACCTCCATTGGATTCTTTTCAGCAATGCCATATTTTTAAAATTCTCACACTTGTTTTTAATTCTCTCTTTGGTTTTGCCACTTCCCGCCTCTGTGAATTCCTCCAGCCTTAAAACCATCCAAAATATCTGCCCCTTTCCAATTCTTGCATCTTAATTGTTCCTCCATTAAAAGCTGTGCCAAACCCTCAGCTTTAGAATTCCTATACTTTATTTCTCTATGTCTGCTTCCTCCTTTAAGACACCCCTTAAAACCTGCACCTTTGCTTAAGCTTTGGTCACTTGTACAAATATCTTCTTATGTAGCTCCATTCAATAATTTTTGATAACGCTCCTGTAAAATAATTGGAGACTTTTTTGCTACATCAAACTATATGAGATAATGAGATTGAGGAAAGAAAATGTCACAAAATAATATTAAAACTGAAACTTGGAAGATATATGTATTATGAACTTACATGATTAAAATATAAACAATTATAAAATTCTAATTTCAGTATTTGTGACAGCTCAACATGTATTGACAAAATGGGGTTCAAAATGTTAACTTTATCTTCCGTAGGTAGTATTGAGCCTGAAGAATTTTTGAAAATTTCTAGTGTATAAAAATCTAGGAATTTAATTATCTGTTTCAGATGCCATAGAGAGAGGGGAAAAGCAGAGAAATTTTGCAATGTTACTTTGGAGAGAGTGGCAGGTGCATGTCAAGGGGCATGCCCCTCAGGAGGGCCCAAGGGTAGGCCAAAATAGTGCCAGTTAATCATCCAACAAAATGTATTTGACAGATGGGAATAGAAGCTTAGCGTTATTTTCTCATGATTGCTCTGCTAATTTTGCCTTTTAAATTTGCTAACAACATGTCACACCATAGCTTATCTCCCTAAGGTTCAGAACATTTCTGTCACCCAACGTTCAAAAAACATGAGCGGAAATGATTTGTTATTTTGTTTAAATTGTTGAAAATTGTTTTAAATTAATTATAATAGAAATGTAAATTTAAAAAAATCAAATTCTCCAGCATTTAATAGAACAATTAATAAAATTAGTTGTCCTTTTGTGTTATTTGAATATTGGAAGTATATTTAATGATTGGGTCAGAGGAAATGGCTCTCTCCCAAGCAGGTCAGTTAAACATTATTTTGTTTAAGTCCTGCTATGCGGAAACTAAAGCCAATATATTCCCCCTGTTATATCTACTCTTTTTTAAATGAGTTTTTTAAAATTAATTTTCATAAAAGAATTAAGCATAAGATTCAATTTATTTTATTACCAAACATATAAACAATATTTGGAATGACTCAGAACAGAAAAGCAGATTTAAGGAGCCAGTTCTTTGGTTAGTGACAAGTCTAGACACTGAATATTTACTTATATATGGTTAACAAACAAGCCCTTTGGATGAATAAACTTTTCAGTGGTTCCTGGAACCCAACAGCAGCCATAGGCAAAGAAAGAAGCAGGAAATTTATTAGTTTCCAGTTTATTTTGTAGCTTCCTAAATCTGTTTTGTACTGCTAGAAATTAAAACAAGCACCAAGGCATTCAGGGAAATTTAGGAAAGTTGTTGGAAGAAGTTATCAAGAATACTCAATATAACCAACAGCAAAGATAGAATTAGTAGAGACATTTAGTATGGCTACTGGAAAAGCCAAGGCTACTTTGCACATGTCCTGAATGTGGATAGTGCAGGGAATATTGAGAATTATGAAGAGCTGCTAGAGCAAATACATCTCCTTAGAATCATAGAGTAATACAGCACAGAAACAGGCCCTTCAGCGCAACTGGTCCATGCACACCACAGCATCCTTCCTGCTAGTCCCAGCTGCCCGTGTTTGCCCCATAACCCTCCAAGCCCTTCTCCTTCATGTACCTATACAAATGCATCTTAAATGTTGCAATGGTACCTGCCTCGACCACTTCCTCTGGCAGCTCATTCCAGGTACTCGCTACCTTCTGTGTAAAGAAGTTACCTTTCAGGATCTCTTTGAAATCTCTCCACTGTATCTGTTCCCTCTAGTTATGGACTCCCCAACCCTGGGGAAAAGACTATGACCTTCCACCTTATCCATACCCCTCATGATTTTATAAACTTTAATGAGGTCAACCCTCATTCTCCTATGCTCCAGCATGGCCAACCTCTGCCTATAACTCAGGCCCTCTATCCAGGCAGCATCCTCATAAATCTCTTTTGCACCCTTTCCAGCTTGACATCTTGTTTATTCAACTTTAACTGAACTGTGCATGTGCACATAGAACATATTTATTCATCATACATATAGATACACAGCATTACTTTCCCCCTTTTGAAAAGAGTGATTCACATTATTTACAGTTTTAGTTCATTCACAGGTTGTCTAAGTGTTGTTGAGCTTCTCAAAGGAATTTGTTTTGTTGATGTTATACGCATTTCTTGATTTGAGGAAAAGGTCATTTCTTGACTCAGTTTAGCAGAATCATGTGTCATTTCTTCCATTGACCACTGCATCAATTTAAAGATTGCACTCATGATCACATGACTCTGATATTTCCTTGTATATCTCTTGCTGGAATTAAGTTATGACATACACATTGCTGATTCTGTCTTCTATTTTCACAAATTATCCCTTTGTACCACACAGTTCAAATATCATTCCAACAGCCTTTTCCAAAATGTTAAGTTTACTCATGGATCTCTCAAGGCTGAAATTTATTACTGGCTACTGGTCTAACACAGGTCACAATTTTGGCTGTTCCTCGTGTCCCAAGAGCGATAAAGGTGGCCTCCCTGAAGCAATGGATGCTTACCCATATATTCCATGGTAGGTTAAAGGCTCAGGTCAGTTACCAGGTTATGCTTGGCCATATTTGTGGTCACCCCAAGAGGCATGCCATCAAATGGTGGAGCTGTCATTAGCTTGTAGGGTTTGATTATGTTCCAGAATTGGCTGTGAGATTTCAGATGGATCCGTGTTTTTTTCTTTCTTAGTCCTTTGACAGTGGAAGTGCTGCATTGGCTGTCAGCTGCTTTTTTTTAAGGAGAATATTTTCCCTGTAGATATCAGTAGGTTCAGTGTGGGCTAGCACAGGAAGCCACTCAAGTTGTGTAGGTACCTATGTTCCATGCAATATGTTCCATGGATATCTACCATGTTATTGTAGATAATATCATAGTGTGATACAGCAGGTCCTGTGGCCCACCGAGTCTGTACCATCCATCAAACAGCCATATATACCAATGCGACACTAATCCCATTTCATTCTTCCTATATTCTCAATAACTCTCCCCTCAGAATTTACAAGGGGCATTTTTTCCAGAGGCCAGTTAACCTACCAACCTGCACATCTTTGGTATGTGGCAGGAAGCTGGAATACCTGGAGAAAACTCACGCAGTCACAGGGAGAACGTGCAAACTCTATACAGACAGCACTGGTAGTTAGGATAAGCCCAGGTTTTTAAAGCTGTGAGGCAGCATTTACATACATTACACGGACCATTATGTTGTTTAATGTTGAAAGCCTGGTTGACAGTGAGAAAGGCTGTTGAAGGGCGATGCCAGAAGGCACTTCTATTGGATTGTGGTTAAAATTCCATTTGGTTACTGTCATCCTTCAGGAAAGGAATATTACTATCCTTACCTATATATACGGGACTCCATATGTGCCACTCCAGACTCACCAGTGTGGTTGACTCTTACAGCCTCCTCAGTTCAGGAGCAATTAGGGACAGCAATGGCCAAATCCTGTGAACAAAGAAATAAACGAGAAAACATTGAAGGTTGGGCAATTGAAAATGTAAAAATGGAGACATTGGTTATTGTGGAGTAAGTGCAGTGGGGATATGGTGCCAAGGCTAATAAAAAGCAATTAAGGAACAGATCAGGGACACAAAAATTCTGCAGATGCTGGAATCTGGAGCAATATACAGAAAATGCTGAAGGAATAGATCAGACATGCTCTGTTGAAGGGTGGAACAGGTTTAAGGAATTAAATGGCTTAGTCTTACTTTCACTGGAAGGAGTTGGTTACAATAGAAGGAAGTTGATTATACTGGTATTGATGTCCTATATGATTTTTTTAGCAGAAATTTTAGCAGGACTGATTTTATCTATTTAGTGTATAAAGGGTTTTACACATAGGAATCTGTGTAAGTTCTAACAATGGCCATGAAAGACTGCAAGGGCCCTGGGATTGATTAAATGGACATCTTTAAATTTCAGTTTTTTGGTTCTGCTAATCTATTGCTGTTCTGTCATGCTCTATTTTCTTGAGCTATCTTTGAATGTTACATTACAAACTTGTGGCCAGTTATATTGCAGAAATATATAACGGCTTCAACAATGAGCACAAGGATATGCTGCTGAAGGAACTCAGCAGGTCAAACAGCACCACCGAAGAGAGAAACAAAGCCGATGCTCCAGGTCTTTTCATTAGAACTGGAACAGTGAGAAAATAGATTTGTTTTAAGCTGCAGAGAGAGTGAGAACAGAGGGTATATACTGTATGTGATAGGATGCAGACCAAAATTGTCAAGGAAACAATTACTTTCAAAACAGAGACAGAAAGGATAAGTAAACAAATTGAGACAGTGAGGTACAGCCACATCTGTGGAGAGAAAAAAGGGTGATTACCTGGAAGAGTGGACCAGGGAGCCATAGAAGGAACACTCCCTCAGGAATAGTGGGAAGGGAAAGGAGGGGAAGATGTGAATCCTGTCAAAGGTTGTGGAAATCAGCAAGGTTGTCCACCCCTGCTACAGCCAGATATTCCTAGCAGGATAAGATAAGATGAGATATCTTTATTAGTCACATGTACATCAAAACACACAGTGAAATGCATCTTTTGCATAGCGTGTTCTGGGGGCAGCTCGCAAGTGTCACCACGCTTCCGGTGCCAACATAGCATGCCCACAACTTCCTAACCCATACATCTTTGGAATGTGGGAGGAAACCGGAGCACCTGGAGGAAACCCACGCAGACTTGGGGAGAACGTACAAACTCCTTACAGACAGTGGCCAGATTTGAACCTGCGTCGCTGGCGCTGTAAAGCGTTACACTAACCGCTACACTACAGTGCCTGGTTGTTATGGAGATTTCAGTCAGACATGAGTGCAGGCTATAAATGCCTGCACTTTGGGGATGTACATGCCCATTCTATCTGCTCTTGTAGGCTGAAGGGCAGGCAAATGAAACTTGTCTGCTTGAGCATGAAGTTTGGACAACCTCTCTGATGCAGCAGTGAGCAGCAAACTATGAAATGTGCCAGAGAACAGCAGCAGCCATTGGGAATAATCCTGAGACTAGGAAGCTGACAGTGACTGTGATCCTGACTTCTATAAGCAAAACAGCCCAGGCATGACGTGTGAGGATTTATTTGATGTCACAGGTCACAGAGCTCAGGACAATCGAAGCAGCTTGAGTGAAATAGCCCAGTACCAGCAGAAACAAGGTTAGCAAAACCTGTTTGCTCTGTGGGTAAATACTTCAGATCAGTGTGGTTGAAAATTTTATTGCAGATGAATTTTGTGTGTTGCATCACTGTTGATACCATTTGGGAGTGTTTTCTGCCAAGTAGAACTAGCGAGGATGAAACTTCTTCTGAAAAATGGAGAAATGAATTTCCCAATGGGTGATTACATAGCCAGATATATGTGTAAAATCATTCGACTGGGGGTTATGCCAATTTCCAAAAATACACTTCTATTTTCTCATAATTGTGTGAATGAATTTCTGGACCCAAACCTTTGCCTTTGTGTCTGCCCCTGACTGGACCTGTAGAGGGTGCAAGAATATAGATTACGTGCAAATGCAGTTGAATGGTACCACTCATGTTTAACTGCTATGTGTGGCCGATGAGCTTGCTACCTGATTTATTCCATAAGAATGACAATGTCAGTATCACTCCTACTGCTAAATTTAGGCTAGCGTCTCTCAAATTCCTTTTGAAAATTACTATTAATCTCCCTCCTGATCCTTTTGTCAATTTTCTTAAAACCTGTGTCCCTCTGGTACTCAAACCCCTTTGCCAGTGATGAGTTTTTGTCACCTGTAAAGGAAGGGTTTTATTTTTTGATAATGATCTCTTTCTATGACATAAACTTCCATGACTTTATGGCTTCAATGACCATCTTCTAAATTCCACTCAGGGCTGAAATACCATTGATGTGATATAGATTTACAGCAGATTTTCAACATTCTAATCCAATGTTGGCTTAGTGTTCCCTATATCCAAGTTCATATAATTTACATATAAATCTGAACGGATCAAAAATCCTCCAGCTAAATCACAAAGAGCAATTTACTTACTGATAATCAGGGAGTCTGTGCTCATCAAATTCAATTGTGAGGCTCTTGTGCATTTCAAAAGTCTTGACATCTGTCTCTATTTTCTGCATTCTTGATTCAATAATTCTGCAAATCCCTTGAGAATGAATACTGATGTATTGTGTGCCAAATATAGACCAGTTTTTAAAAGGAGAGTTAAGTCTACAGGAGTGGGCACTCAATTATTTAAGCTGAAATTTACTGTGAACTTTCATCACAAACAGTATCGATGTTGTTTTCCTTCAGATTCTGTGCTGGCTTCAAACCTTGGTCTCCATAATTTGAGAGCCATCACTTCAGGGATAATTTTGGCTTTGAATGAAAGTATAAAATGAGCATTATTAATGCAGCCATATATTGCACAATTCCCCCGATTTCCATTTTCATTGACTTCAAGTTGTCTCAAAAGCTTCGACAGTCTGGGGTCAAAACCTTGTGGTCTCAAACGATTTGCCACCCAACTGGTACATAGCTTTTAAAAAAGATCTTTGATGCTATATTATTTAAATGCAGTCCTTTAATGAAACCCATTCTGAAGGCTGGAATCTGACTGCAAGTATAATGAAACTCTGATAATCTGGCACCTTTAGGACTTTGATGGTGTGGGACTGGCAGATTTTCCAGACTATTGGATTTTATTTCCAGTGATACCCCAACCCACTTTTAATTTTCTTTTCTTTAGATGTTACACAATAGTGCTGTAAATTTTCTTATTTATCTAATGCTATGTGCCTGTGATGCTGCCACAAGTAAATTTTTCATTGTACCTGTGCATACATGTACTTGTGCATTTGACAATAAACTCAGCTTTGACTTTGACTTTTCTAGTGATCCAGATGAGTTAATAGGGAGCACAGGAATCGGAATCTCAGTGAGCTTATAGGAATCATGGTGAATTTAAAGAGAGTGTTGGAATTGGGTCCCGGTGAATTTAATGGGAATGGGACCTGGGTGAGTTTATACTGAGCCTACCATTGTTAAGGATTGATATGTTCATGAAGTTTTCTCCTTCTCTTGGTAACTGGTTAATTGTCCCCCACCATTCACAACTAGATATGGTATGATTGCAGAGTTTTAGTCTGATAAATTGATTATGAGATTTCTTAGGTCTGTCTGTTACATTCTAATTTTGCCATTTAGCACATATGTATTCCTGAGTTACAGCTTCATCAGACTGACATCTCATGTTGATCTGTACATTGTACTGCTCTCAGCATGCCCTTCTGAAATCCACATTGGACCTGGGCAATGGTAGAGTGGTATGCCAGCCCATGAGATTATGGACTTTGGTAGTGTACGTGTCTGCTGATTTGTCCAAACTATCCTCATAGCCAATATTCAGTAATCTGGGCAACATCTTGGTGATCCTTTGCTGCATCCTTTCCAAAGCCTCCACATCCTTCCTGTAATGTGGTGATCAGAACTGAACATAATACTTCGAATGTGGCCTAGCCAAAGTTTTACATACTGCAACATAACTTACTTCTATACTCCATACAATTTTACTTTCTATTGAGCATAAAAGTGAGCAAAATTATAAAAAGACATTTGATATTGGCCCAAGAGTTAAGACTTAGGGAATGACTGAGTTCTGCTGAGGTATTTTTTTACTTTAGTTATTAATCTATTGCTCTCAGTCAATTATATTGGGCTGGATCTCCTTGGACATGGTCTGTAACTTAGAGTTGCTGCCTGAAGTTCCTGCACATCCCCACCCACACAAATCAGGTACAGAGGACCACAATAAAGGGGAGTCACATAGCAAGGTCTCAACAATGACTTGGCCTTCAGTGATGGCTAAAAAAAGCCCTGCCCCCAAAAAGGACCTGGCAGGCTTAGACAAAATATTAAGCTGAGGGGTGGATCTTTGTTTTCTTTTAAAACTAGCAAGGACTCTAAAAGGTTTTAAACATGTCTAACATTCAGAATGAAACATTTAAAAACTATTAAACTGGAATTAATTTAAAAACATTATAATATTTTTAAGGTTAACTAATAATGTATAACAGCACAGAAAAAGTTAAAAGCATTTGACTGAAGTAAAATAATACTTTAAAAATTAATTACTTTTTCATGTGGCTCCCAATCCACTGCTGAAATACTTGGGGCAAAGCTAGGGAATCCCAGCAAGGCTGGGTACTGACATTGGATTCCATGTGGTTTCCATATAGAGGAGTCCATTAGGGTCCAATAATCAACCACAGTGGCGGATGTGGCACTGCCTGTCACTCAGTCACCCTCAGACTTCTATGTTTTGCAATGCACGCATGGAGTTTCAAGACTTGCTGGCTTCATAGCAGAAACTGGCAGTTTCAATTGGAAGCACCAACTCCAGCCAACAAGAGTTCTCCAATTAAAATTTAAAGTAAGCAGCCTCACATGTAAGTAAGTGATCTAATTTGAGAAAGCAGGTTGGTTGCCCACCAGCTACTAGCCACTTCTGTTAAAATGGAATTAGGGTTGTTGGGGATATAAACTTTGAAATTTTAACCTGTGATTGCCCTACTTCTACCTGTATTTAGAGCCCAAAAGTCTCTTCTATTAATCAATAGTCGTAGATCCTATTCTATCCACTATTTAACATCATATATCAATTGGAAAAATATAAAATGATGTTATCCTGACTCATTTCTGTTTGAACTTACTTGTATTTTTGGCTTAAGTGCTGACATACTTTCAACATTTGCTTTTCTTTCTGCTTTCTGTAAAGACTATAAACTGTCACCACCCTTTAAGCAAATATTTAAACACTGGCACTTGATTCCCATGCTAAATACTTGCATAGTTTCCACATGTTGGCTGTGTACCTTCCTGATGACGGATGGCCTGGTATCAGTCCGAAAAATGTTTCATCTTGTTGATTTACGTTTCTGGGTGTTGACAAAATGAATGTGCTGGTCAGTTTGAAAAATGATCAAGATCATGCATGGTCTCAAAGATTTCAGAAATGGGATATTGTGTGGGAGTGATGTCAGAGTTGTTTCAGACACTTCAACGTGAAAGCTGACTGATACAGCGTCAGGTCTGGCAATTCAACATTTTTATGATTTTCAACAAAAAGCATGCTGAAAAATGTTCCATTGGGAGGATGTGTGTTTCATATTGCAAACAAATGATGAAACCTTGTCCCAGCTCTGGAATCTGTGGTCCATGTACAATATGTTGTATAAATTGAGATATAGTTCTGTCTTTTTAATATAAATTTTAAGATTTCTTTCTTTTTGACCTGGTACTGGATGATTTGATGGGGATGGACAGTTTCCAGTCAAGATCCACAAGTACTCTGATGTTCAACCAATTTTACAGATCTACATGTAGCAGTGTAGCATCAGCAGCCAACTTAGCATTTATTGCCCATACCTAAATGCCCATGAAGGGTAATGGTGAGCAGTGCTTGTAGTGAATCTACTTCTACAGTGCTGTTAGGTAGGGAGATACAGTGATCATGAAAGAACAGCAATTGCATAAGGTGTTCCTCATATAAATTCTAAATTTCTGTTCTGACTGGTAAAACCTACCCAGCCTCCCATCCTCTCACTAAGCCAGACTAGTCAGAGGATCTCAGATATGGTTTCTGCTTGGGCTGCATTAATTAATCTCAACCAAGAAAGTAAATTTCTTCTAAGTTCTGCTTGCCTAAGAAGGAAACAATCACAATCACAATCCCTCTCCAGGAAGTTATGAAGTCAGAGGGTCGTGAGTCTCTGGAATTCTGTGCCCCAGAGGGTGGTGGAGGCCAGATCATTCGAAGTATTTAAGGTGAAGATAGATAAATATTTGGATGATTGAGGAAATGAGGGCTATGAGGAACTGACGCAGAAGAGGAGTTGAGGCCAACATAGATTGAGGGGCCTGGCGGACTTCTTCTGCTCCTGGGTTCTTGTGTTCTTGTGATGTAGGTGGAGAACAGGATTGACTACAATATGCCCTATTATAAAATATTCTCCGTACATAAAAATGAAGAATGCATTTGTGTAAACAGGAAGAATCTTGCCATATTTACATTTCTAGTACAAAATTAGTGAATGGAAGAGGAGCTAAGTTGTAAGTGGGTTTCCTTGGTGATGGATAAGAATTGGCTATGGGATTGCAAGTGAAAAAAGTGGACACCTAAGTGTAGAAATTCTGGTCTTAATGCTGAGGCTGGGAAACCAACGTGTTGCATGTTTAGTGGCAACACAAGTTAGGAAAGCTCCCCCTGAATCAATTGGTTTTGGCCTCATTTTATTTTTATTGTGGGATTCCTGCTCAAAATTGAGTCTGTTTGTGTATCATTTCAGGCTAAAAGGAGGAACTGAGAAGGTGTCAATAAACTGTGAAGAAGGTATGTGCACATTTCTGCATTGTCCAAAGTCACTACATGGCTAGAAATCTTCAGCATGTTTCTTTGGACAGTGGTCTGAGGATGCTCCAGCTGATTGGGATCAGTTCTACTGCTGGTCATCCAAGTTTTGAAAATTTGGGCGTTTAGTTCGGCCAGGAAGAGGAGCATTGCAACAAATCACATTGGATGTGACAAAAGCATGTTTCAGGTGCTGAGTTTTGGACAAAGACAGTCTTGGTGACAGGAATAGAGACAGGCCCATGGTTGAAATAAAAACAAAAAAATGCTGGAGATGCTCAGCAGATCAGGGAACATCTATGGAAAAAGCAGCAGTGTTAATGTTTGAGGTTGGAGACCCTTCATCAGATCAATGCTAAAGGAACTCACCCGCTTGACCTACTGAGCTCTGCCAGCAGATTGTTTGTTGCTCCAGATTCCACCCTTCATCAGATTTCCAGCATTGCTGTTTTATGATTTTCAGACTCAGAACAGAGCCCGATGTCAAACCTTCACCTCAGCTTGTTTAATCTCTGTAAGTGGGTGAAGAACAGGTCAGTGTGAGAGGCAAATAAGTAATTTTTTTTACTTGTTCTCAGGGTGTGGACATCAGTGGCAATGCATGTCCATCTCTAGGTGCCCCTGAACTGAGGAGAAAGTTAAGAGTCAACCATGCCTGGTTCACTGATGTCTGGAATCACATAAAGTTCAGAGCAGGTAAGGGTGGGGCTAAATTTCCTTTTCTGAAGGATGTGAGTGGGATTTTACAACAATCTGGTAGAATCATGGCTATTGTAATTGAGAATAGATTTTTTTAAAATTCTAGATTTTTATTTAATTACCCGAATTTTAACTCCCCAGCTGTTATAAAAGGATTTGAAATCTGGATCCAATGGTTGGCAGAGGAGTTAGCATTTGTTCTCCAAGAACCATCTGGACATCTAACTCAGTAGCTAAAATATGGTGGGCATAGCCGACTGCCTCAGAACGAATATGCCAGGTGTGTTTCCTGGGCAGACTATGAGTAATTTTCACCAATGAATGTATAAAGTCTGAATGTTCATGGACTAACAGACTTTCTGATTGATGAAGAGCTCTGGGTTTAATGTGGAGCCCACAGACCCATGGAAAGCAATATCCAGCACAGATCCACAGTCCCAAACACCTTCTGACCTCTGCTCAATGAAAAGAAGTAAATGGATTGCCTCCTTGAGTAGAGAGCACTTGTAGTATCCTGCATTCAGCAGTGAGCTGCAAATTAGGAAACGTGGCATTGATCAGTTCAGCTGCCTGGGAAGACCTGGAGGTAAGAAGTTCAGAATAACAGTGACCTTCATCTCTGGAGTTAGACACTCCAGGCATGTGAATGGCTGAAGTTCTGCTTGTAGAAGCTGGTGGCTTTCTATTGTAACCTCTGATGCATGGCTCCTCAAATAGGTTGAGAGAGCAGCATTATTCTTCGAGAAGCCCACTAACCACAGTCCTTCCTTCCTTTTCTTTCAACTTTTGCAATGGAGGTCCTATCTTCAATCTTTTTCCACCTGCTCTTGATTGTGCTCAGGAGACACAAGATACTGCAGATGTTGGAAACTGGAGCAAAAAGCAAAAATGGAGACACAAGAGAGAATGCAGATGCTGGAAATCTGCAGCATCAAACAAAATGCTGGAGGAACTCAGCAGGTCAGGCAGCATCTGAAGGGTCTTGACCCGAAACATTGACTGTCCATTTCCCTCCATAGATGCTTCCTGACCTGCTAAGTCCCTCCAGAATTTTGTGTGTCAGTCCAGCAGAACAATAAGCAAATCATCCACTTTACTTTATGTTACAAGGAGATGGTTTTGGCTCTGCAATGTTCAAAACATTCCCATATTTTTGCTGCTACCAAGTTCTATGTACTAGCCTCCAACTCCAATTGTCTTGCCAAAAAAGCCACAAGTAATAATGATATTTAAAAAGTGAATGTGTTGGGCTTATCCATGTTCCTCAGATCTATGTTCTTCCATACTTGATGCTGTGTGCTGCTTTTCTGTGTTCTGTTTTCCTGATTTCCATTCTGCATGCTGCTTTCTGCATACTGAATGCTGCAATCCTCTTTGCTGCTTTCTGAGTGCTGTGTGCTGTATGCTGCTTTCCTGCATCCTATATACTGCTTGATAAATTGGTAAATTGGTTTATTATTGTCACATGTAACTAGGTACAGTGAAAAACTTTGTTTTGCATGCCATCCATACAGATTATTTCATCATATCAGTACATCGAGGTTGATCAGTACATCAGTACGTCAGAACATTGAATTCTCCCACTTTAGGTAATCCCCACCCCCCTTCCCCACAACCCCACCCCCCACCACAGCATGCTTCTTCCCTTTCCTAGCCTTTTCTCGACCTTTTTTTCTCTCCTTACCTTTGACCCATCCCCCAGTGGATCTGCGCTCCCCTCCTCCCCCGCACCTGCCTATCACTATCTCTTAGCTGCATCTACCTATCACTACCTTATGCCCACCCAACCTCCCCTCTTTTGTCCACTTATCACTACTCTGCTTTTCCTTTTCCTATCTTCAGTCCTGAAGAAGGGTCCTGACCTGAAACGTTGACCTCCTGCTCTTCTCCATGGATGCTGCCTGGCCTGCTGAGTTCCTCCAGCATCATCGTGTTTTTCATCTAGATTTCAGCATCTGCAGTCCTTCATTTCCCTAATACATTGAGGTAGTACAAGGGAAAAGCAATAGCAGAATGCAGAATATAGTGTTACAGTTACAGTAAATGCAGAATATGCTTTCTGCATACTCTTTCTTACATGCTGTGTTCCACAATGCTGTGTGCTGTTTCCTTGCATGCTATTTTCATTGACATTCCATGCTTCATGCTGTGTGCTGTGCTCCTACATACTGCATGCTCCTTTCCTGCCTGCTAATTTCCTTTGTGCTGTTTGTGCGTAGGTGTTTATGAACATGGAAATGCACAATCAAAAGAACCATCTTATGCAAAGAGCAGCCTATGGTCCCAACTGCATTTAGCAATCAATTGTATGCTGCAATTCAATCACATCATACATATATATCACTTTGTGCTACCAGATTCACTTTCAATGAAGTTGCAACCAGTTTCCTCTACCTGATCTACTCCTAAAGCATGTCACTTTGTTTGGGTCAAAAGTTTTTGCCCCTTTAAGAAGCCAATAAATAACTTCCTATAAGGTCAGGAGCTAGATATGTTTTATTTGAAAACAGTCCTCTGCACAGCCGGCTCGGTCCATAGATTTTTGGCCCCCAGAACTCAATCCACGATTCTATCACCTCCCTGCTTTGTTCTACCATCTGTCCAATTCTGAACTTGGCAAAAAATGGCCATCCTAAAGTGGAAATGTTGCTTCATGGAGGAAGAGGAATCACGCAGCTTTCCTTTGTCGATCGAGAATCCAAAGCCACTTTAAAACAACCAGCATTTTGGAATTGGCGCAGAGTTTTAAAACATTCCTACGGTGCATTAGATTCACACTGAGTCTGCCAATGTCTCAAAGCCCAATAACATGATCGCAATCCTGCTTCCTGCAGGAATAATTCTTGTAAAGAGTCACCCATTTTAGAGCATTTCATTTATTTATGTGTAACATATTCCTTATTTGCTCAATTGTGAAACATTATATATGTATTTTTCTGGTATCACATTACTGACAAGACCATGATTAAATTCTCTTCTGTCTATTAAATGTAAAGAATAGTAGATTCTGAAAAATCCTTATCTCAGTCCCTCAAAACTATATTCAGAAGTGAATAGAAGCTGCAGTGACTTGAGTTCTAGGTCAGCATCCTTCTTGGAACATTCAATTTTCGTACATGAATTGCATCAGACTTCTCTGTTCTCCTCTGATCCTTCCTCTTGCTTACCCTTCACCCTGTACCTACCTGGACACTACAGTCTGTGTTCTTTCATTGCATCAGTCTGTCCTGACAGTTGAACTATTACAATAAACAAAGATATGTTTAGAAAGCAAAAAACTGCAGATGCTAGAAATCTGAAATGAAAACAGAAAATGTTGGAAAAAACTCAGCAGCTCAAGCAGCAGTTGTGGAGAGAGAAATGGAGTTAATACGATGCTGACAAACATTTGTCAATCTGAATTGTGTCTCTGCACGGATTGCTTATTTTTGAAAAGGGCAAAAACTTTGCAAATGGAGTTTGATGTAGGAAGTTGTGAGATTACACAGTTTGGTAAGAGCAATTTATAGGCAGATGTTTATCTAAATGAAGAAAGATTGCAAATGAGAAAAGTACAGAGGGATCTAGTGTGAATCACAAAAAATTAGTGGGCAGGTGCAGAAAGTGCCTCAGAAGGCAAATGTCATGTTGGCCTTTATTGCAAGACAGTTGGAGTTTAGAAATAGGGAAGCATTGTTGCAATTGTACGGACAAATAAAGGACTGCAGATGCTGAAATCTGTTTTTCATTACAATTGTACAGGTTACTGTTTGAAGCTGCACTGGAGTTCTGGGCACAATTTTGGCCCCCATCTTTAAGAAAGGATATTCTCTACCCCAGAAAGTTGTGGAGCTTTAATCATTGAGGTTATTAAAGAGGAAGTAGATACATTTTTGAAAGATCATGGAATTGGTGACTATGGGAAACTGGCACAGAAGGGGAGATGAGGCCAGGGACACATCAACCATGATCATATTGAAGTGTAGGTCAGGCTTGAGAAACTGAGTGGCTTACTCCTGCTCCTCTTTTCTTCTGTTTTTGTTTGATTATGATAGTGCACAAAAGTGAATGTCAGTCCTGTTCCCACTCTGCATGCATGTAATTTACAGAGACCGTGGGATGATAGGTCAAAGGATTGTGATCTGGAGTAGGAACCCTGCCTGTTTCGTTCCCACCTTCTGCAACCCCGATTGTAACTCCTTCTGTCATCGTGGCTGAGATGAATCAAATCAGTGCAATCCACTGATTGATCCTGGAACTTCACAGGCCTTTATGTCTCACAAACCAAGCAATGTATTTATTCTGTAGGATAGTGGAGGAGAGGCATTGGGAATAATGTGTCCCTGCCTGAGCACAAGTTGATGGGAAAACTACACAAAGTGCAGTTTACCTGAACCAACCGTAATCCTGGGTTAGCATGATTTACACCTTTTTGTTAAACACATATAGCTCCTATAATTAGATACATAACCATAACAGGGCTAGGATTGAGCACCCGCTATTCTGTTACAAGTGTTTAAAAATGAGAGCTTGACTACGTGTGATAAAAGTGGAAGCTGCTGGGGGTGTCTGACAACAGTGGGGGAGCAGCAGAACCCACTTTGATGCCAAGGCTTACAGAAACTTCACGGAAGCAGGGGCAGCTCAAACGTGGACACACATCTCCTGGAGTTGGCGAAGGAAGTTCCTGAGAGTTGACAGAAGCAACTGGAAAAGGACCAAGAGTTGAGATTGAAAGTGCTGGAATTCTGGAAAACAAAATGTTATCAAAAATAAACGCTAGTGAAAAGACAGTAACTCATTTATAGTAACTTTTCACCAATTCTGGTCTTCGTCAGTGGGAAGTGAGGTCAGTGGGGTGGTACCTCCAGGAAGATAGTCGTGATTACAGTATCTCTGAAGTGCTCTATCATGTCTTCCATGTCCCAGACATGGGAGTTGAAACTGAGTATTTGTTACTCTGCCAAGTTTTAGAACTTTAACAGGTATACCATCTGCTCCCGAGGCCTAGGTACTTCTCAGCTGTCATTTGGCCTTTTTAGCCTCTTATTGGTCTGAGATTGAGGCCAGATTGGATCGGATGATGTGCTGAGGATGTTCCTATGAGGGGAAGTGGTGCTCAGCATGATGCAGATGCTCACATCTGGTGGGGGAGCATCAATATTAGTTACTGTGATACGATGCCTCTGAGTATGAGGCAAGTAGGCAAGAGATGGAGAAAGCATGGCTGCAGGTCAGGTTGGATACATTACCTATCCTTTCTCTGCATTAATTTCTGTCTGGTAACTTCATCCCTTATTTACACTGACAACTCCCCAAATACTGATTGCTGAAGTCTACCATGTAACAAGTTGTTCTGAGCACATGTTCTTGATGTTTTCTCCCTCCCTGTCCCTGCTGAAGGGTCAGAAATTGCTCAACTAATGTTAATTCATCAGAAGTGCAGCCTATGCCCCATTTACAGGAATCAATGAGGTTTCCCCAGCAAAATGAAAAAATACCCAGAGATACAAAGATATAGAAATAGTCCAGAGATATATGGACTTTGGCCTGTCCAGATGAAAGGTCTTAACGCAAAATGTCGACTGTCCATTTCCCTCCATAGATGCCGCCTGACCCACTGAGTTCCTCCAGCGCCTTTGTGTGTTGCTGAAAAAATACTCAGCCAGGATACTTAAGATGTAACTTAGGGTTATGGATAACAGCTTTCAGACCAACTAGGAGCAAATCAGTACATACAAGCTTACTATTTATTTATTTGAAATTCTTGCTGACTGCATGTTGAAGGAGAGCTGTATAGGTGTGATCAATGACACCTTGTACTTTTGGGATTCCTTTAATTTGATAGAAACCAAACAGTCTCCAGTTTCTTTGAGGAAATCCACATAACCATTACCTCTAGTAAGCAAGTCATCAATTACATGTGTTATGTAGTGATACAGTGCAGGTTGACTGATGATAGCCCCTAGAAAGAGCTTGAGGAATAGAAGCTGCTGTGACTGGCGGTATCATTATTCCCCTGGGGTATGGCTGCAGATCCTCCTGCAGCTTGTTGCACTGCTGCCTGACTGCCTTCCATGAATCAAAGTGACTGAGGAGGTTGACTGTCAGGATACTGTGAGAAGGGATCTACACCCTGTGAGGAATGAGGAACTGAGGAATGAGGAATTCAGTTGCACAAAGAGAACTTGTAGTGAATAACACATTGGAGGAAGGCAAGTATTCAGAACTAGGAGAATAGAATTAAAGGATGTGTTAAGCAATTAGGTGAAGAGAGGGAGAAAGAAGTTTGTGTGGAGATTAAATGTGGCATGCACTTATTGGGCTGAATGGCTTGTTTAGATGTTGTAAACACTTTGTAACGTCCCAGGTAGCTAAATATGTTCCCTCCGCACATTTGAAAAAAAGGAGCAATGGAATCGATAGGACTGCTCACCCAGGATATTGCATAGACCCAAGGGGCCAAATATCTCTTTCTGTGTCATAATAATTCTATGATTTTCCATCCTTCACCTTGGTCAGAGTATAGTGCCAGGCAGTGTGGGGTCCCTGCCTACCTTGAGAATGCTGGTGGGGCTGCTGTTGGAAAAGTAGCGCCACAGTACGAGTTTTCTCAGTGAACGCAACTTGACTCCTTGCCCTGTTCTACAATAGCCTCTTTAATTTTCTGGAGTACCACACTAGACAGTTTAGTTGGGAGAACCCAGTGACAAAATGAGTGCCCAGTAAAAATAAAGGAGACCATCGTGCCTAATTTCTATCTGATTGAAATAATGTTTAAATAACATCATCTGTTTAGACACGGTGAAGGGGTCTCCACCTGGCCAACAACCAGAAGTGAACATGAAGTGAAGATGGGCAGTTGCCCAACACAATAGCTCTCTGGCCCTTTTCACTTAACATTGTAATCCAGAATGCATTACATTTGAAAATCAGCCCTAATAGACTCTAAAACAGAAAACACTGGAAGCACTCAGCTAGTCCAGCAGCATCTGTGGGAAGTGGAACAGGGTCAATGTTTCAGGTTAAAGGTCTTTAATGAGAACTAAGCCAATGATTTCTGATGAAGGGTTGTTGACCTGAAATGTTAACGCTGTTTCTCTCCCCACAGCTGCTGCATGACCTGTTAAATGTTTCCTGTATTTTCTGCTTTTGATTTGGATTTCCAGCATCTGCAGTTTTGTGCTCCACTGTCTCAGCATCTTTTGCTCCTAAACATTCCAATTTATGCTGTAAGAACTTCTAAGTCCAGCTTGCACTATGGTGGGGAAGCTGTTGTGTAATGCTAAGGTAAACAATCCATTCAACAGCTTCAGGTGAGTCTGTCTAAATGGTTGTAATGCCACCAGAGCAGGGTCTCTCTGGCAGCAGATGGTTTGATATCCTGTTGCCATAATTGCAGTTTGAGCTGTTCCTCTTGTTCCATTTGTTTCCATATCTTCATTGGCTTGTCCTCAAGCATTTGCGGATGGTCTAGGCTTTCCCTGGGGCACCAAAGTCTGGGACTTCACCACTTGAGTCAGTCACTAGGTTGTGAATGATGAGAGTTAATTTGAGCCATCCATAAAAATGGGTACTTAATTGTTGTCGACATATAGGTTTAATTCCCCCACCCCATATGATTTTTTTTTAACTCCAAATCTTAGCAGTTTATTTTAAATCTATTGCCTGATGTACTTTTCCATAGGTGTCAGTGAACATCCAACATCTTACCTTCAAAGCTCACAAATTACTGAATATTTGCAAATTAGGCAAAGACATTTTGAGATGTGAGTACTTCCATTTCCTGCATTTTACCTGACTAGTTACTCCTAATACTTTGTATTTGAATAAATTATATATTCTGTGCAAGCTTCCACCTGCACAGTGGGCTCCTTGAGGAAGAAATTGCTCAAGGAATGCAGTTGACTGGAATTTAAAGGGCTCCAACAGCATTTTAAATAGCTGCATTCTGACCTTCAATGCAATTGTCAAATTCCTTCCCACAAATACCAGATTCGCTGATGTGTCATGGAAACACATGCTGCCTGTAGCGTGCGAAGAACTGTCCTCTAAGGAGCAACCTTCACAAAAGAAACATACAAATGTCCCAGTGCAGAACAAACATTGTTTAAAATATCCAAAAGACTTTGTTTTAAATGTAAGGGCCCAGCTTTTGCTGTAGTAAAAATGGCATGGCTTTGAGCACTCGTAAGTATTGTCTAAATCCAGCACCAAACTTCCGGGACCACAAGTGCCCAGTAAAATGTGGAAATGAAGATGCTGCTCTCTGTGTTGTTCTCCCCTTCTGGGAGATTCACTGTAACTATACCTTGGACAGAGAACTGATGCAGAACAGCATGAAGTTAATAAATGTCTAATAAATACATCTGATAAATAAGGCTTTATCCATCCCAATGTAAGTAAGTTTTAGTTATTGCCAGGTATCGTCTCTGGCACTGAAAATTAATTTTTTTTTTCCTTTTTAAACTTTAACATATTGTTTGAAACCTAAAAGCTAAAGACAAAATTTAGTTTTTCTGTATCTCTTATCCTTTTAAGTCCACCTTTCATTCCTTCTATTTTACTTCCTTTACGTGTTTGAATTCTTATTTTACACTACCTGGTTGAGATTCTTTGGTGGACAGCAACTATTTTTCACTCTGAGTAGCTAAAGGGATATACATCTGCTTAGCAACACAAGGGATGTAGATGCTGGATATGCATACTTGCACAATTACATATTAAATGTACACACACGCACACACACACACACACACACACACACACACACACACACACACACACACACACACACACACACACACACACACACACACACACACACACACATATATATATTTTGCTTCATAAGCTTGCTGGTTCAAATAGGTCCACGGTCTTCTGTTGACTATGTTATGTTGAAACCGATTCAAATCCAAGCAATATCCCATAGAAGGTCAGTGAGCAAGTGCAAATATAATGGGTAGGACAGATCATTTGCTGCTGACTCATTCAAGTGATCCTGTGTGATGGTCAATAGGAATTAAGCTGCCAGTATGAAGTTAGAATAGATGTAGTATCTGGGGTCTTTGTATTCAGAAGCTTTTACACCATCCATGTGAATTACTTCGTCCCAACAAAGATGTTTGAACATTCGGAGGTGTCTTGTCAGTTACAGTGTGCTCCCATTGTAAATATGTATCTCAGTGGAACCATTTGTTAGACATAAAATATTGAAGTGAACAATGTCATTGTAACATTGAAATTGTATTGAATCACATTATCTTTGTTCTTAAGGGTATAAAACCTCGATTATTTTGAGTTCAGGGAGACTCTGCTGAGAGGGTCTCCAAGAGAACGCATGCTTGTCGTGATGAATAAAGACCATTTACATTTCTCAGCTTCAGTTTCCCGAGTGACTCAATTCACAGTCATAGTTTACTTATCATTGCAGTGAATTTGGAAGATTTTTGCAAAGGCAGCATTAATGGTATTCTTCCAGTGTGTTGAGATGTCTGCTGTAGGCAGTCCTGGTCTCAAAGCATATAAAGAGGGCAGGGATCATTGCTGTCCAGTACACCATGAGTTTTGTACTAGGTGTGAGGTCTTGATCTTCAAACACCCTTTTCCTCAATAAACCAAATTCCCCATCGTCGACTCATTCACTGAAGCCTATGAGAGGATGATTCATGGAGTCATATTTTTCTCCAGCAATTGTGTGAGCTCTGACTAAGTAGAATGTGTAATGAATGACATCCCTAAAACAATTTTAAATAAGTGTAAAGTCTGTGAATGATTGGACTCCAGCAAGAAGTGAGGTGGAATTATTTTATGCCTTCTCTTTCCTTAGCATTTAACAATTCAATATCCACAAGATTGAATAGCGAGTCCCATAATGCCATATTGTCATTGCTGGAGGGGTAGGGAATTGGAATTGGAATTGGTTTATTATTGTCATGTGTACTGAGGTACAGTGAAAAACTTGTCTTGCATACTGTTCATACAGATTGATTCATCACAACAGTGTATTGAGGTAGTACAAGGTAAAACAATAACAGAGTGCACAATAAAGTGTAACAGCTACAGAGAAAGTGCAGTGCAGGTAGACAATAAGGTGAAAGATCATAACGAAGTAGATTGTAAGATCAAGAGTCCATCTCATCATACAAGGGAACCGTTCAATAGTCTTATAACAATGGGATAGAAGCTCTCCTTGAGCCTGGTGGTATGCACTTTCAGTCTTTTGTGTCTTCTGCCCAATGGGGAAAGGGGGGAAGAGAGAATGTCCGGGGTGGGTGGGGTCTTTGATTATATTGGCTGCTTTACTGAGGCAGCAAAGAAGTGTAGACTGAGTCCATGGAGGGGAGGCTGGCTTCCGTGATGTGCTGAGCTGTGTCCACAACTCTCTGCAGTTTCTTGCGGTCACGGGCACAGCAGTTGCCATACCGAGCCATGATGCATCCAAATAGGATGCTTTCTGTGGTGCATCGATAAAAATCGATGGTGATAGGTGGGGTTTTGTTGAACGTGATGGAACATGGTGTTTGAACACATTTATTTACCTCCCATTTCTTAATGTCTACTTGATGTGCGTGAAGCTTGTCAAGATTCAAGCTCAAGTTCGAAACAGACATTCTGAATAACCCTCTGCATAAGCAGGTGAGCCTCTCATTGTGATCTACAAAAAGAATCCATGCACTTGACCAAACTGTACCATACAAATACAAATCTATTCACAAAGTCTGCCTCAGCTTCACTTTAGCAAGGGTCCCTTCCAAGGAAAGCACATGCATTCCTCATCCCCTCATTCCCTTCTCCTCCTGTGGACACAGCTCACAGCATTTAAAGGAATAAAAGAAAAATCCTTAAATTACACTCAGCTGCAGATTGAAAGATCATTTGGAAATTACTTTTAAACAAACTGACAACAATTGTTTAAATTAGCAGTTTAGACATTAAATGGTTACAAAATGGTAATTAGCAAATAATGAAGTGATAACCTGCCTGGTGTAGATAAAAAAGAATTGTCATTTGGGAAGAAATGTGTTAGGGAGGAGTTACACACGTAGTAGGCATCAAAATCTATTATCATTTTAGTCTTTGTAGAAATTAACTGGAGAGGGGTATTTCAGTTTGTTTTATAAATGAATATACATCCACATGAATAGAATTTGTTGTACATAACACTGCATTTTGTGGATAAGTAATAATAAGCTTAAAGCAGCATTACTGAATTTCATGAATAGATATTAGTACATTCATTGACATTGAACACATGCATTTAAGAGGTTAAAAGTTTGAGGTGCGAATAAAGAATCCAACCAGAACCTGCCAGCCAGTTTGGACCAAAGTCCCGAATCAGTGAACTGCTCTTTCTAGATGCACAAGGTAATCAATTTGACAGATTGGCATTGATGTAAACACTCTAAGCCTGTGGCACAGCACTGGAACAGATCTTCTCCTACATACCACCGAAAGCATTCTCTGGGGGATTGAACAAACTCCTAACACTGCCTATCAAAGACAATTGTTAATTACTGAAGGATAAAAGGTACAAATTCATTAAAACAATGCACTGACCTGTGAGTCTGACATCTTTCCCCAAAGAGGAGAACATTACAACAACTGACAGACAATTTGCTTTTAGACACTTGAAAATAATATATGAGCTAACATCTTGACAACCATTTACCCCCTAAAGAACTACTGAAGACACTTAAAAGGCCATTCATTTGCAGCAAGAACCATTTATGTCACTGAAAGGAGGCATCTGCAGGGGGTGGAGAGGAAAGTGACAATGGAAATCAGAGGCAAATAGAATCCAGCTCAAAATGGATTGGAAGAATTGGACTGACACAATATTCAAAAAGCTGATGTTTTTTTTATGAGCATATATAGAAATTAAATAATCTGTGAGAAAAGAATGGGTTGTTGAGACTAATGATCTCTACCTACTCCTAAATTATTTGGTTCCAAATTAGTTTGAAGGTTCCATCTGTAGCTTGGACAGGAGACGTATGAAACCCCTAAGGAGATAGAGAAGGCTTACTTGTGGAACTTCCACCTCATCCAAGGTAAGTGACAGTCAGGGGTGGAACTTCTTATCCCAGGGCATGGCCATAACAACAGGCCGATAGTGGCACTAATGGGCGAGAACCTTGATAATTAAAAGACTTTTTTTTAAAAATGCAGATTCGTAGAGAGGCCAATAACAAATTTTGTTCTTTGTGTATGGCAACAGTTCAAGTAGTGGCCAAAATAGAAAGGAATGTATATAGGACAGATCCAAAATGGCACTTGCATCTTCCTAACTCTCCCACCTCAAAGATTTCCAAGGTACATCTCCATGTACTGATGTGCTTAAATTTATGCTTTTCTACAGCACCCTTAACATAGAAGGCACAAGAATGTAGTTTTAGCCTTAGAAGCAGGCTTTAAAGAGGGTGATAAAGAAGAGGGAGTGGAGAGAAAGGGGAACATAGGTAAATATTTCCAAAGCGCAGGTAATTGGCATGTGAAGGTACAACAATGAGATGAACGGCAGGGAGAATACATGGGAAGCAAGAGTTGGATGAGTGATTACGTGAATACGGATTGGCCAGATGTTGAAAACATTTAAATGGAAGGCTGAGAATCTGAAATTGTGAGACTAGGATCATTGTAGATCAGCAAAGAATTTGGTAATACATAACAATACATGGTGCTGTTGTAAGACAAAAGCAAGAAAATTATGGATGAAATGAAGCTCACAGCCATTCACTCATAGATTGAAGTGGTTCAAGGAGGTAGACCACCACCACCTAGGGGCAGTAAATGCTGACCTTACAAGTGATGATCAGATCCTGGAAAATGAATTTAAAAAATCTCTTGAATCATAAAGAGTTCTTCTTTAGGGACTTAGGATAACATTCAATACCTTGGGTGCTGTTAACTGTAAAACACATTAAGTGTTGTGAAATGTTGATCTAATGAAGGCTCAAATCTCCATCAGAATTCTGGAGGAAAATGATTTAAATGTGATTGAACAGAATTTTTGTTATTTACACTGTTTATGAGCTTCCTGTACTTAAACACTGCCAACATTAGCAATATGATAGTTGCCAATTGTACCTCACATAACTACTATCCCAGGAGATGGTACATGTATCTGGAAAAATGGGGGATTTAAGCATGAACATTGGGAAAACTGGATCATAGAATCATTGAATCCGAGAAAAGTTGCAGCACAGATGGCGGTCGTTTGGCCCATCATGTCTCCACCAGAACAATTTACTGGTTCGACACGCTGGCCCCATCTTCTTGTCCTTGCATTTTTTTCCTCACCATATATTTATTCAATTCACCTTTGAAAGCTGCAGTGGAACATTCCTCCACATCATCTGCAGGCAATTAATTCCACATTCTAACCACATACTGTGTAAAAATGTTTACCCTCCCATGACCACGAATTTTCTTTCCCATTATTTTATAATTGTGACCTCTAGTCCTTGACCCCTCTGCCAATGGGAACAGCCTTCCACTATCCAGACCCCTCATCATTTTATATACTTCTGTCAGATCTCGTTTCAGTTTTCTCTTCTCCAAAGAAAACAGTCCCACCCTCTCCAATCTATCCTTGTAACTATAGCCCCAGTTTGCTTTTTGATCCAGGCACCAGCATCTACAGTCTATCTTGTGTCACTAAAATTATTAATATTGAAGCTCTATAAAAGTTGAACTCAAGATTGCCACTTCATTCATCTACTTATCTGTAAGTACTTGTGCTTCTTTAAATTTGGTCAAGTTAGGCACAAGATAAAAGCTCCGCATGCATTTATGAACTTTGCGCAGTCAGATCACCACAATTAGCTTTGCACAGAAACCAAGCAACAGAAAGTATACTTAAATGTGATCCCATGTTTATTTTTTTGTGTGCTATTCTGTTGTCATGCTAGATGTACCAGTTCAGTAAGGCACAGGGCAGATAATGCAAGCTACAAAATGCAGCAAAATCGTAAATGTAATTATTAAAGGATCAATTTTTCAATATCCCACTGGCAAGGTCTTGCACACAGAGGGTGGTTAATCCAATCATTAATGGGTCCATTAATGTCAATAGATGTAAAACCACAGAGAATGCAGCTGGGATTTTCTGATAATCCACATGCAATATACAAGAACAAGCATGAAGTAATAGAAAATACTTGCTACCAACCGGAATGGTAATCTCTCTTTAAAGACAACTTCCATTTTTTATGGATGTGTTACATGTCATGGGCAGCATCTCAAAAATATTCACAACATTTAGCCTGGGGCTTGTCATTAGGTACATTTAAATGAGGTCAATAGCCAATTTATGATCTCCATGCAGTCAGCAGAGCCTTGAAAAACTGGCCTGCAGATGTACAAAATTCAGAGAAAATGGGGGGATTTCTGTGATGTGCCATTTAAGACCACAGGGAAAGCGTCTGTGAAACAGATGATGAGGTCTTTAATTGACTACACTGACATTTAAAGAGCACGATACCGAGGGTAAACAGAAGGTGAACATGATACAGTTGTCCCACCACACTCGGAGGCTCTGTGATAGAGGGAATCTTCTGCTCGACTATTTTGGCCTGCTGCGATTAACCTGTTGCCTTCGTTAGTACCAGAGTTACCTGATCTGGGAATCTCTTCCAGATACCTGCCAATTGGTCAATGGACTCCTCCAAAATATTGTTTTTTTTTACAAAATCATCAATATCTGGTTCTGACCTGGAGTAAAGCTCACAATTTTGAATATGATTGTGTGATAATGACTTTATATTTCCAGAGTAACATTGAGCACAGATAACAGTCTGTCCACACAATGTGCTAATGTACAGTATTTTTAATTTGGTGCAACACACACAAAATGCTGGAGCCCAGCAGGTCAGGCAGCATCTATGGAGAGAAATAAGCAGCCAACGTATCAGGTCTCGATCTGAAATGGCCACTGTTTATTTCCCTCCATAGATGCTGCCTGACCTGCTGAGTTCCTTCAGCATTTTATGTGTGTTGCTCCAGATTCCAGCATCTGCAGAATCTCTTGTGTCTCAGTATTTTTAATTTGCCTCTGTTTTTTAATTAAAATCCATCATCCTGGTACCGAAGAAAAGCAAGGTAACATGCCTTAATGACTACCGACCAGTGGCTCTGACATCCACCATCTTGAAGTGCTTTAAGAGGCTGGTCATGGCACGCATCAACTCTAGCCTACCAGATAACCTGGACCCATTGCAATTCACCTATTGCTGAAACAGGTCTACAGCAGATGCCATCTCCCTGGCCCTACACTCAGCTCTGGAGCATCGGGACAGTAAAGACACCTACGTTAGACTATTGTTTATTGACTACAGCTCTACCTTCAATACAATAATCCCAAGTAAGCTTGTCACCAAACTCCGAGACCTAGGACTCAACACCTCCCTCTGTAAATGGATCCTTGACTTTCTAACAAACACACCGCAATCAGTGAGGATAGGCAGCAATACCTCCGGCATGATTATTCTCAATACTGGTGCTCCACAAGGCTGCGTCTTCAGCTTTCTACTCTACTCCCTATACACTCATGACTGTGTGGCCAGATTCTGCTCTAACTCCATCTACAAGTTTGCAGATGATACCACCGTTGTAGGCCGTATCTCAAACAGGGATGAGTCGGAGTACAGGAAGGAGAGAGCTTAGTGGATTGGTGTCATGACAACAACCTTGCCCTGAATGTCAACAAAACAAAAGAGCTGGTCATTGACTTCAGGAAAGGGGGCAGTGTACATGCACCTGTCTACATCAATGGTGCTGAGGTTGAGAGGGTTGAGAGCTTCAAGTTCCTGGGAGTGAACATCACCAACAGCCTGTCCTGGTCAAATCACGTAGAAGCCACGGCCAAGAAATCTCACCAGAACCTCTACTTCCTCAGGAGGCTAAAGAAATTTGGTTTGTCCCTTTGACTCTCACCAACTTTTATAGATGCACCATAGAAAGCATCCTATCTGGATGTATCACGGCTTGGTACGGCAACTGCTCTGCCCAGGACTGCAAGAAACTGCAGAGAGTTGTCGACACAGCCCAGAGCATTACGGACACCAGCCTCCCCTCCTTGGACTCTGTCTTTACCTCTCACTGTCTTGGTGAAGCAGCCAGCATAATCAAAGACCCCACCCATCCGGGACATTCTCTCTTCTCTCCTCTTCCATCGGGTAGAAGACACAGGAGCCTGAAGGCATGTACCACCAGACTTATGGACAGTTTCTACCCCACTGTGATAAGACTATTGAACAGTTCCCTTATACAATGAGATGGACTATGACCTCAAGATCTACCTTGTTGTGACCTCGCACCTTATGCACTGCACTTTCTCTGTAGCTGTGACACTTTACTCTGTACTTTTATTGTTTTTACCATTACTACATCAATGCACTCTGTACTGACACAATGTAACTGCACTGTGTAATGAATTGATCTGTACGATCAGTTTGTAAGACAAGCTTTTCACTGTACCTCGGTACAAGTGACAATAATAAACCAATACCAATACCAATACCAAAATATTGCCCAAAATTAGATTAAGTGGAGCTGCTTTTATCAGTGCTATGCAAAAAAAAATGATTTTACCAGAAGTAGAATTCAATTGAAACTATCTCTGCATTACATTGTCCCTTTGGAAATTTGACCAGGCCTCTCAGATGAAGAGGTAAACTTGCACTGATGATACATTTTCTGTATTGTGTGTGCACAGCATGATATCAATCCTTCAGCACCACATTACCAGTAAAAGTTATGTAGTTGGCTCACAGTGCAATTGTTTTTGGGCAGTTGAAAACCTCTGTTTTGTTTTATTATGCTACTTACCCCGTAGCAACACCATTTAAAAGAATCCCACACATAGGAAGTTCAAACTTCTACAATCTATTGTAGAGCTTGCTGAAGGTGGACTGCTCCCTCTGAAATGTGATCCTGGTGACCATCAGCACTTCTCGTTAAACAAAATCAGATCTGCTGTGACCTAGATCGTATATCCAATGTTATAACTTCCAGAACTGTGCCAAAGCTGATAAATGTGTTCCACATGCATGCTCTCTGCTACCTGAGGGAATCAGTATTCTTCCAAGAACCAGGTCTTCCTTCTGGAATAGCAGAAATTTACTCTGTAGCAAGACCAATCTGACTCTAGGTGGTATCACAGAGGGACTAAGATTTTGATTGGTCTCAATTTATGTCACAAAGGAAGATTAAACATGGCCCAAAAGTAAAGTTAATTAACTCCTAGGCATATAAACCTTTGTTCCGTCCACCATAACAGTCAGGATCTCCCGGTGGCCATTCATTTTAATTCCATTTCCCATTCCCACACAAACATGTCTGTCCACAAGCTTGTCTACTGCCAATTTGAGGCTTGATGCAGATTAGAGGCGCAGCACCTCATATTCCACCTTGGTAGTCTTTAACCTGGTGGCATGAACATCAATTTTTCTAACTTCCAATCACCGCTCCCCTCTGTTCCCCCCCTTGTTTTCTGTTAGTCCACTGGCCCCATCACCCCTTCTCTTTCTCCTTCCCCCAGCCTCTCGATCTGCCCATCACCCATTCGTCCGGTTACCCTCCTCACCTTCGTCCCTTCATTCCAAGGTCTACTGTCCTCTCCTATCAGATTCCATTTTCTTCTGTCCTTTGTCGCTTTCACCTATCATGTTCCAGCTTTTCACATCATTCCCACTCTCCCCTTCCCCACCTGCCTATCACCCCCCCCCCCCACCCCCCACCTGGATCCACCTATCTCCTGCCAGCTCTTGCTCCACCCCTTCCCCCAACCTCTTTATCCCGGCTATATCCCCTCTTTCTTTCCAGTCCTGATGAAGGGCTTTGACACAAAACATCGACTGTCCATTTCCCTCCATAGATGCTGCCCAACCCATTGAGCTCCTTCAGCATTTTTGTGTGTTGTTCCAGATTTCCAGCATCTGTAGTCTTTATTGTATCTCCATATAAACCTTATATGTTTGGTGTTATGGTACTTTAAAAATTGGAAATAATCTGCAGGTCAGGCACATCTGCAGGGAGAGAGATACAGTTAAGATTTCAGGTTAACCTTTCATGAGAACTGAGAAAATTTAAAACATGTTTTAAGTTGCAGAGAAGAGGATGGGTGGAGAGAATGAAGGAAGTGTCTTTGATTGGGTGGAGATCTAAAAGCAGTGAACAACAGAAAAGGTACCAACTGAGAGAGAATGGTAAGTGTTAATTGCAGATGATCTGTTTGGAAGAGATGTGAATCAAAAGAGATGAATGAAAACATTGTTGGACTGTATAAGACACTGCAGTTGCTGGAAATCTGAAATAAAAGAGAACGTTGGAAATACGAATAGGTTGGGCACTTTCTGTGGAGAGAGAAAAACAGAAATAAAAATGTAGGTTGATGGCCACTCATCAGAACTGGAGCAAAAAACTACTGGAGGAATCAGCAATTTGTTTGTTTTTTCACTCCAGATTCCAGCATCTGCTGTCTCTTGTATCTCCATCAGAACTAGACCGGTTCTGACACAAACTGGGGTTATCTGAAATTGTTGAATTCAAATATTGAGTCCTTGCCTAGTCTGAAGATGAAATGCTGTTCCTTGTGCTCATGTTAGGCTTTTATGGAACAGTACAAGAAACTAAAGACAAAGAAGAGTGAGGCGGAGAATTAACGTGACAAAGCTCAGTGAGTTGTGTTCTGTAAGGCACAGTACATTACAGACATGACAAACATAACCAAACATAAACTTAAATTAACATAAATTATACATAACTTGCATGACAAAATAAACAAAAATAAACATAAAGACAGTAGTGCAAGTTGAGGGAGAGATAAAAGAAAATTGAGGTAGTATTAGGGTTTTTCAGGTCAGTTCAAGAACCTGATGGCAGTGGGGAAGAAGCTATTGTTGAACCTTGAGGTGTGAGTCTTCAGGCTCCTGTACCTCCTACCTGATAGCAGCAACAAGAAGAGGGCATGGTCAGGATGGTGGGGGTCCTTAATGATGGGTGTCACCTTCCTTCTTGCTATTGTTAGAGTGCAATAGAACCAAAAGTAATCATTGGCACAAACAGAGGCTAACTGAATACAGCACTGTGCAAACGCTTGGAGTCAGAACCCATTTGTCATTAAGGATATAGTAACAAGATAACTCTTTGTAACGAACAAGTAACAACATTGGTGGCAAAGCTAATGAAAATCACAGAAATGATGAAAGAAAAGACAAAAAATTAGCATCTAAGTTTCCATCTCCTATATTCTTTGAATGCAGAATACTTTCCTAGTTGTGCTTTCATTGCAGTCAGTGAAACTGTGGGACTCATCTGCCTTAAACTGAGGATTATGTTGAAATTGAATGAGGTAAGCCAATATAGGACAGCTGAGTACTGAGTCAGTTTGAACTGGAACCCTGGAGGATGTGGCTTTAATGAGAGGAAATGTAGGTATTTATATTTCATCAGTTTTTGACTAAATGATAATTCCTTTGGGGATTGAAGCAAACCAGTCTGCTTAAGTACTAAAATCAGGTCAATTTTGAGTTTATTACTGTTTTTAGGTTACATACATTCAAAAAAAATAATTCCAATCACTTACATCCTGTTGGACTGTACAATTCAGTTGCACAATTTTTGCAGGTCTGCATTAACACACTAAATATGTCAGGGTGGTTATAAATCTTGTTATGATTACAATTAAAATGTGATTATAGCTATGGAGTGAACCTGAAAAAAATGGGATTTTTCCACAGGAACTAGGAAGATTAAATGATGTAGAATTTAACAAAACAGGAATAGGCCTATCAGCACAACCCTTATCAGTTCACCACAGATTAACATTTATTCTTCAATTCCTTTCTCCCTCAAATTTTTAAAATCCAGTACGCATGCACGGAAAAATCATTACATGATGTTTAAAGAAGTTCGATAGCTAACCAAAAACATAGAACATAAAGGCATATAGATAAGAATGACAGGTGGTGCTAAGGACAATACACATTATTGGTAACTCATTCTTGGATGTGAGCATAGTTGGCCAAGCAAACACTTACTGGTCCCTGAGCTGGTGGTGGTGGACCATCTTACTGAAACACCACAATAAATGTAATGAGAGCACAGTTGTCAGACAGGGAATTCCAGAATCAGCACCCAACAACTAAAAAGGAATGCTACTTTATGCACAAGCTAGGATGGAAGGAAATTTTGAAGTGATGGTGTTCCCTAGCAGCTGCTGCCTCTGCCCTTCTAACTCCAAGTGCAAACTGTGGGTGTGATGGGAGAAATAAACTCCTTTACTTAATTCATTTAAGGGACATGGGTGTCACTGCCAAGGTCACTAACAATGGATTGCAGGGCCATTTCAAAGGGCAATTAAGAGCTAATCACATTGCTAAAGTCATTTAGCCCACAGACAGGTCAGACCAGGTATGAATAACAAACTTTCCTGAAGCACATTATGATGCTGTAATTGGACATTCAGACCAACAGGACTATGCTGGTGTATGTTCTCAATGTTAGGCTCACTCATCTGCAATCTTCACTTTAGGCTATCAACGTATCCTCTATTCTGTCCTTTACTTAACCAGTTGCTCCTTAAATTCACCTCTACTAATCATCATAACTACAATTTGATCACGGGTCCTCTGTAGAAATTAATAATTTCTATGAATGAAAATAGCAGATTTTGAAGGTCACGTGTGAATAGTTAGTATATTTACACTTTATTCTCTCTGCAAGTACAATCTTTTTATTTTAAGTGAGTTAAAATAAGACATCACAGATGGGAAAATGCTACATACACAGAACTTGCTCACAAGTAATCATCATTGATTGGATGTTCTGCCATAATGATTTCATACAATATAGTTGCACATGTTGAAAATTAGGATTCTTTGGTGATTTTTGTTAGTTTACTGACTACAATCATTACATCTATGGATCACCACTATTTTTGCATTTCCCAGAAATAAGTAAAGATTGGATTATTTTTTGAACAAGTGTCAAAAAGTGATTTGTCAGAGATGTGTAAAATAACAAGGATGTTTTAAGGTAAAGTGCAGAGAAATTGATTCTATGGAGTTTCTCATGGCTTCCCATTGAATCAATGGTGGGGGATTGGAAAACTTTTAGCTAGCAGCTTAAGACAGGTAATTAGAGAGTAAAGATCATTCAGAGAGCTGAAGATTAATTATTAGATAAAATCCACTAGGATCATAGTGTGTTAGTGGAACATTTTTGCCAACTTACGGATGAAGATCCCTTCAAGTAATTCCCAGGTCAATCATAAAACGATAGAGATCTCCCTCCTCATTCTCCTATAAAACGTGCATCAATTTCAACCTTTGCACCTCATAATTTTGGCATCCTCTGGCTTTATGACTGCTGAATTCACTTTGCCATCTGCTGCCCATCAGTAATTGCCAGGCTAATTACATAGAATCATGGGCTCATAAAGCACAGAAGGAGGCCATTCCACCTATTGTGCCTATGACCGGCTGTTTGAAATAGCTATCCAATTAGTCCTACTCCTCTGCTTTGTACTGGGTATCAGGTAAACATAACTGTTTTAAGTATATATCCACTTCCCTTTTGAAAGTTAACACTGAATCTGTTTTCACTACCCTTTCAGATAACAGATTCCAGATCATAAAAACTCACAGTGTAAAATACCATCTCTTCTTGTCTTCCTCCTGTTTTTTTTTTAATTATCTTGAATCTGTGTCCTCTGGTTACCAGCCCTGTGGAGGCAACGCAAATGTGTCCTGAAGCAATTAGATGCATTAGTGGAGAGTGAGGAGACTGAAGGATAGCAATGTAAATTAATGATGTGATGTACCAGTCATGCATGTTCATCTCAGTACAGAGAGGACAGATAATCTTGACTTTGCTTGGTGTAGGCATTAATGCAGCAGTTGTCTTCAGCTAGCCCTTATCCTTCAGTTGTATCTTTTGTGTGACGATTTCAGATTTAAAACAGTATCTCAATGAGGGAGCTTGTATTTTGTATGGATTCAGGAATCCATTATCAATGGCCTATACAAAATAGTCATAGTCTTTAAGGCTGAATTTATTAAAGTGTGTTCAGTTGTGTGTGAATATGTGACATATTTCATTTTTGTTCTGTTGAGCTGTTATTGTTACACTCTATTTGGCTTGTTTTCTGATTGTTTAATTTTCTTTATAGCTTTGTTTTCTAAATTTGAATGAACTGTTCACTCTGATCCAACAGAATAAATAATCCCCTCAAATTTATTCAGTCCCATGGAATAGATAATGTGGAAGGATTCTACAAGAATAAGCAGTGGCAGGTCTGCTTCATCTACCTTCACTAAACAAGTCAGAATTATGGATCTCAACTTTGCCATTTTCATGATCAGCCTTCATAGCCCAGACAACATATAGTTTCAAAATGTCATATAGGCCAAAGTATAAACTTCAACGAGGACTGAAGCAATCACTTAACTTTGAAAGTTATCACTCCCTTGAACTTTTAGCCAACTGATTTTCTTTCTGATAAAAGGTCATTTACCTGAAACATTCACTCTGTTTCTTTTTCCATAGATGCTGTCTGGCCAGCTGAGTATTTTCACTATTCTCTATCTTTCTTTCTGGTTTCTTTCAAGCATCAACTATTAGATCAGCTGGTGTGCAATATGCTGCAGCACACATCAGGCACCAGAACCTCGTTTGCTGGTTAATAACTATCATCTTTTCACTGGGAAGTAAACAGAAGGAATGATAGCTGTGCACTTTCCCCACAGTATCAGGAGCACAGGGCCTTATCAACTGAGCATAAGTACAGGCTCCTTCAACAATCTTATCGTATTTATGAATATTCAGGATCACCATCCAATGAAATTCTGACCAACTGTACTTTGTGGAAGTGGAGGCAAGATCCTGGAAACTGTAGCAAATCACTCATTCTACAGCCATTAACAGTAGCCCCATTTTTTCACAGACTACCTGGACTGAGTAGATAGACAGTATGGACCAAGGGCACATGTGATCTGTTCATACTGTACACATTAAAGCAGAAATAAACCATCATGATCCAGATGCCTCCATACTAGTATGAATAGTGCACATCATGAGCATTCCAAAAACCTGTTGCAACTTGGACAGGTCCGGGATTTTCTTTGAAACTGTTCTGTCAAAGTGATGGAGGTGTGCTGAATGAAAGACAACTTTACTCTCAAGAGATGAAGAGTCTTTCAGAAGGAGGCAGAGTAAGGTCAAATGAGCTCTGCAGAGAATAGCAATGAGTAAGTGGTTCTCTGTTACACCAGATCTGCAGCCAGGTGAACAAATCTAACAGTATCAAACAGACAAAATGCAAATAAATGTAGGTGCTTGAAATCTGAAGTAAAATCATGATTAAGTGATTAACAGGCCTTCACTATACTCTCTCAATTGGCACTAGCTCCACTTGTGTCATCAGATTTTCAATCAAAGTCCTTTCCTTAGCGTTCTCCACCTCTGCCCCTTGGTTGCAATTTAAAACCTATCTAATTTTGAACTTTTTCTAGTCCTGGAGAAAGATCATTGACACATTAACTCTGTTTCTCTCTCCACAGATGCTACCAGACCTGCTGAGTGCTGCCAACATTTTCTGTTTTTATTGCATTAGACAGTGGTTTCAACTGAACTTCAAATGTCCCAGCATCAGCAATCATAAGTATATTTAAAATAATCCAGCACACAGTAAATGTTGGAAATGTACAGTATGCAAATCAGCATTCGTGAAAAATTTGCCAATTTTTTTGATAAACCTCGGGCAGCAGTTAATGTTGTTGGACGTACAACAGAACTCCAGCCCCAGAGACATTTCTGTAACCATCAGATCCCTTAGTTCTGATAGTACAAGCTAGCACCTTGCTATCACCAGAAATGACTCAGTACACATCTACTGCCGTGAATCATGTAAATGTGAATACTGATGGTTTTAAATTAGCCTTAGCTCGACAGAAAAAAATGTATTTCTGCTTCCTTCACGAAGCCTGGTATCCAATCAGAAATAATGAGCCAACTTACTAACAATAACAATCCCTCATATGAACATATCTCTTCCTGTACATTTCATTACAATAGAGGCTTGCTATAATGAAATGGTATTAGCTTGTTGATTAGTTTTCACTCTGTGAGACAACTTAATTGAATAGTTTGCCTCATAATTACATTGCAAATTAATAACATGATCTTCCATTATGCGTTTCGCTGATAGCCTGTTCAATGCATTATGTGCTTACTGCAGCTTAACTATGATATACTGATTGAGGAGGAAGTTAAGCAGTATGTGACACTTTTAATATCTCTGCACAAAATAACAAGTGACTGATAGATTGAGAGGTGTAATAAATGTCCAAAATAGTGTGAAAGTTTGTCACATTTCCAAATTGATGATAGTTGCTTAATGTTTTTAACAGTATCTTTGTTTTTCAACAAGATGCTGGAGGAACTCAGCAGGCCAGGCAGCATCCGTGGAGAAAAGCAGGTGGTCAATATTTTGGGTCAGGACCCTTCTTCAGGACTGAAGATAGGTAAAGGGGATGCCCAATATATGGGGGGGGGGAACAGAGCAGTAAAATGTGGACAAAAGAGGGGAGGCGGGGTGGGCACAAGGTGGTGATAGGTAGATGCAAGTGAGAGATAGTGATAGGCAGATGCGGGGGAGGAGGGGAGAGCAGACGCACCAGGGGATGGGTCAAAGGTGTGGAGGCAGGTGGCATGGGGGGAGGGGAGGAGAAGAAAAGGAGAGAGAGAAAAAGCGAGGAGAAAAAAGAGAGATAGGCTGAGAAAGGAAAGAAAAGAAGAGGCAAGGTGAGAGGGTGGAGTTAGTTTACTTACAGTAGGAGAATTCAATGTTCATGCCGTTAGGCTGTAAGGTCCCAAGACTGATGAAGATTGAAGTCTTAGGACCTTACAGCTTTTCTCCATGGATGCTGCCTGACCTGCTGAGTTCCGCCAGCATCTTGTTGCTTTTTCATCTATGTTCCAGCATCTGCAGTCCTTTGTTTCTCTTTGCGGTTTTTGCAATGTTGAACCACAAGCATCCTTTGGTTTTTAATATTGATCAGGATGAAATCTATAGATGTGTAACACCAGCATTGCATTCAGTACAAATATGTTGAATTTTGATGAATAAAGAGAGGAGGTCCTGCGTAAGGAGTTCAGGGAGTTAGGTGCTCAGTTGAGGGGCAGGACATCCAGGGTAACAATCTCAGGATTGCTACCTGTGCCACATGCGAGTGAGGAGAGGAATAGGAAGATTAGGCAGATTAATACGTGGCTGAGGGGATGGTGCGAGAGGGAGGGCTTCAGGTTTATGGATAATTGGGATTTGTTCCAGGGAAGATGGGATCTGTTCCAACGGGACGGTTTACACCTGAACTGGAGGGGTACTGACATTCTTGCAGGAAGGTTTGCTAATGCTGCTCGGGGGGGCGGGGGGGGGTTTAAACTAAATTTGCAGGGGGAGGGGATCCAGAATGAGAGAGAGGATAGCGAGATGGAGGGTAGAGGACAGGTAGGAACTACACAATTTCGGAACATTAATATGAATGGAGAGAGGAGAAATGGGTTAAAAATCCTATATCTGAATGCACGGAGTGTCAGGAATAAGGTAGGCGAGCTTGAAGCTCAGATACGAATGGGTAAGTATGATGTTGTTGGGATAACGGAGACATGGCTGCAGGGAGATCAGACCTGGGAAATGAATTTTCAAGGGCATACATGCAATCGTAAGGACAGGAAGGTGGGCAGAGGGGGCGGGATGGCCCTGTTGGTGAGAAATGAAATTCAATCCCTTGCAAGGGGGGACATTGAATCAGGAGAAGTAGAGTCAGTGTGGATAGAACTGAGCAACTGTAAGGGCAAAAAGACCCTAATGGGTGTTATCTACAGGCCTCCGAATGGTGGCATGGATATTGGGTGCAAGCTGAATAGTGAGTTAATGTTGGCATGTAGCAAGGGTAATGTCACAGTAGTTATAGGGGATTTCAATATGCAAGTGGACTGGGAAAATCAAGCTGGTACTGGACCCCAGGAAAGGGAGTTTATAGAGTGCCTCCAGGATGCATTCTTGGAGCAGCTGGTACGAGAGCCGACCAGGGAGAGGGCTATTCTGGATTTAGTGCTGTGTAATGAGCAGGATTTGATAAGAGAACTCGAAGTAAAGGAGCCATTGGGAGGTAGTGACCATAACATGATAAGTTTTTATCTGCAATTGGAGAGGGAAAAGGGCAAACCAGAATGGTCAATTTTGCAGTTGAACAAAGGAGACTATGGAGCCATGAGGGAGGAGCTGGCTAAAGTTGACTGGGTGGGCATCCTAGCAGAATTGTCAGTGGAACAGCAATGGCAGGTATTCTTGGGAATAATGCACAAGGTGTAGGATCAGTTTATTCCCCAGAGAAGGAAAGACTCAAAGAGGGGTAAGGGGCCACCGTGGCTGACAAAGGAAGTCAGAGATAGCATTGTGTTAAAAAGGAAGAAGTATGGCAGAGCCAAGCTGAGTGGGAAGATAGAAGATTGGGAAATTTTTAAGGTGCAGCAGAATTTAACTAAAAAGGTAATTCGGGAAGAAAAAATGAGGTACGAAGGCAAGCTAGCCAGGAATATTAAGGAGGATAGCAAAAGCTTTTTTTAGGTATGTGAAGGGAAAGAAGTTAGTTAGGAACAATGTTGGGCCCTTGAAGACCGAATCGGGTGAAATTATTACGGGAAACAGGGAGATGGCAGTCGAATTTATTAAGTACTTTGGATCTGTCTTCACGGGGGAAGACGTAAGAAATCTCCCAGAAGTAAGGATGGACAAAAGGCAGAGGGTGACAGAGGAACTGAAGTGGATTGACATTAGGAAAGAAATGGTGATGGGTAGACTAATAGGGCTGAAGACTGACAAATCCCCAGGTCCAGATGGTCTGCATCCCAGGGTACTAAAGGAGGTGGCTCTAGAAATTGTGGATGCATTGGTGATCATTTTCCGATGTTCCTTAGATTCGGGGATAGTTCCTGAGGGTTGGAGAATGGCTAATGTTATCCCACTTTTTAAGAAAGGAGGGAGGGAGAAAACGGGGAACTATCGTCCAGCTAGCCTAACATCTGTGGTGGGGAAGATGCTAGAGTTCATTATTAAGGATGAAATATCGGCATATTTGGATAGCAATGATAGGATTGGGTCGAGTCAACATGGATTTACCAAGGGCAAATCATGCTTGACTAATCTACTGGAGTTTTTTGAGGATGTAACCAGGAAAATAGACGAGTGAGATTCAGTGGATGTTGTATACCTCAACTTTCAGAAGGCATTTGATAGAGTGCCGCACAGGAGATTGGTGGGTAAAATTAGGGCTCATGGAATTGGGGGGCGGGTATTAACATGGATAGAAAACTGGTTGGCGGATAGGAAACAAAGGGTAGGGGTGAATGGATGTTTCTCAGAATGGCAGGCCGTGACTAGTGGGGTGCCACAGGGCTCGGTGCTGGGACCGCAGCTGTTTACGATCTATGTTGATGATTTAGATGAAGGCATTGTGAATAACATTAGCAAGTTTGCTGATGATACAAAGTTGGGTGGCAGTGCAACATGTGTAGAGGAAGTTAGGAGAATTCAAGGTGATTTAGATAGGTTGGGTAAGTGGGCAGATACTTAGCAGCTGAAGTTTAATGTGGATAAGTGTGAGGTTATCCACTCTGGGAGCAGGAACAGGAAGGCGGATTATTATCTGAATGGTGTGGAGTTAGGTAAGGGGGAAATACAAAGGGATCTAGGAGTCCTTGTTCATCGGTCACTGAAAGTGAATGAGCAAGTGCAGCAGGCAGTGATGAAGGCTAATGGAATGTTGGCCTGTATTACAAGGGGAATTGAGTACAAAAGCAAAGAGATTCTTTTGCATTTGTACAGGGCCCTGGTGAGACCACTCCTGGAGTATTGTGTACAGTTTTGGTCTCCAGGGTTAAGGAAGGATATCCTGGCTATAGAGGGCGTGCAGCGTAGGTTTACAAGGTTAATTCCGGGGATGTCGGGACTGTCTTATGCTGAGAGGTTGGAGAGACTGGGGATTGTACACGCTGGAATTGAGAAGATTGAGAGGGGATCTGATTGAAACATACAGGATTATTAAGGGATTGGACAAGATAGAGACAGGAAATATGTTCCAGATGTTGGGGAAGTCCAGGACCAGGGGGCATGATTTAAGAATAAGGGCTAGGCCATTTAGGACAGAGGTGAGGAAAAACTTCTTCTCCCAGAGGGTTGTGAATTTGTGGAATGCACTGCCTCAGAGGGCAGTGGAGGCCAATTCTCTGGGCACTTTCAAGAAGGAGCTAGATAGGTTTCTTATAGATAGGGGAATCAAGGGATATGGGGACAAGGCAGGAACAGGATATTGATTGTTGAGGATCAGCCATGATCTCAAAATGGCGGTGCAGTCTCGAAGGGCCGAATGGTCTACTTCTGCTCCTATTGTCTATTGTCTAACGATAGTTAAACATTTTGCAACTTGAGCCCCAGCTAGGAATTCTCCTGCAGAAAGGAAAATGAGATTGTATTTACAGTGACCATAATTCAGTAAGCTTCAAGGTCGTCATGGAAAAAATAAGGTTGTTCCTAAAGTTAGGGTCTTAAATTCAGGGAGGGCTTATTTCAATAGTAGAAGACAGGACCTGATGAAAGTAAATTGGGTGCAGTTGCTGGAGGGAAAAACAACATCTGATAATTGGGAGGCATTTAAAGGTAAGACAGTAAGAGTTGAGAGTCAGCACGAGTCTGTAAGAGTAAGAAGCAAAAATGGTAAGATTAAGGAGCTTTGGTTAACAAAGGAAATCAGAGGTTTGATAAGGAAAAAAAAGGAAGCAGGTGTTAGGTAGAGGCAATTGGTATTAAATGAGTCCTTTGCAATTTATAGGGGATATAGGAGAGAATTTAATGAAGTTAGGAGTGCAAAAAGAGGACATGAAATGGCCTTGGCAAGCAGGATTAAGGAAAATCCCAAAACCTTTCATAAGAATATTAGAATAAAGGGGGCAACAGGGAAACCTATCTGTGGAGAAAGGGGATATGAGTGGGTCCTAAATGAATGCTTTTCATTGGTATTAACCAGGGAGAAAAATGTGGAAGATGTAGAGTTAGGGGAGGGATATGCTAGTACTCTGGAACATGTTTGCATCAGAAAGCAGGAATATCAGAGATATTGGCACATGTTAAAGTGGATAGATCCCTGATGGGAACTATTCCAGGATTCTATGGGAAGCAAAGAAGGGGATTTTTGGGGCTCGGATGGAGATTTTTGCATTTTCATAGAGTCATACAACATGGAAACAGGCCCTTCAGCCTAACTCGTCCATGCCGACTGTGTTGCCCAGCAAGCTAGTCTCATCTGCCCGCATTTGCCCCATAGCCCTCTAAACCTCTCCTACCCATGTACTTATCTAGATGGCTTTTAAATGTTGCTAATATGCCCACCTCAACCACTATTTCTGAGAGCTCATTCTAAATATGCACCACTCTTTGCGTGAAGAAGCTGCCCCTGATGCCACTTTTAAATCTCTTGCCTCTGAGCTTTAACCTAAGCCCTCTTGATTTTAGCACCCACTCCCTGGGAAAAAAAAATTATGTGCTTTCACCCTGTCTATGTCCCCTCATGACCTTATGTACCTCTATCAGGTCACCCCTCAATCTCCTATGTTCCAGTGAATAAAGTCCTCATCTACGCAAAGTCTCCTTCCAACTGAGGCCCCCAAGTTCACACAGCATACTGGTAAATCTTTTCTGCACGCTTTCTAGTTTCCTATAACATCTTTCCTATAACAGGCTGACCAAAACTGTACACAATACTCCAAGTAAGGCCTCACCAACATCTTGTATAACTGCAACATAACTTCCTAACTCCTATATTCAGTGCCCTGACTGATGAAGGCCAGTGTGCCAAACACCTTCTTCACCACCCTACCTACCTGTGATGCCACTTTCAGTGAACTATGCACTTGCACTTCTCAGTCCCTCTGTTCCATAACACCCCCCAGGGCCCTACCATTCACTGCATAAGTCCTATCCTGGTTTGATCTCCCAAAATGCAATACCTCACATTTATCTGGATTGAAAATCATTTGTCATTTCTCAGCCCACATATCTAGCTGATCAAGATCCCCCTGTAATTTTTCATAACCTTCTACATTGTCTACAAGACCAGTTATTTTAGTATCATCCACAAAGTTACTAACCATGCCTTGTACATTTACATCCAAATTGTTCATATAAATTACAAACAACAAAGGTCCCAGCATCGACCCCTGTGGCACACCACTAGGCCTCCAGTTCAAGAAACAACCCTTGACCATCACCCTCTGCTTCCTGGCGCTGGGACCTTTGCCTCTATCAGCTACCTTCCCCTGGATCGCATGTGATCTAACCTTCCAGACTAGCTTGCCATGAGAGATCTTGTCAAAAGCCATGCTAAAGTCCATATAGACAAAATCAACTACCCTACCCTCATCTATCTTGGTTACCTCCTCGAAGAACTCCTAGAAATTTGTCAGACACAACTTCCCACACACAAAGCCATGTTGACTGTCCCAAATCAGACAAAACTAATAGAATTATGGTCATTTCATTAGCCTCAGGTAGACTGGAAGATAGAAAATGTTGTTCTCTTATTCAAAAAGATCAGTAGGGATAAGCTAGGGAAACTATTGGAAAAAAAACTTTAAGAACAGGATTTATGTTCATTTGGAAAGGCAGAGATTGATTAGGAGGAATCAATATGGGTTTTGTGGCAGGGAAATCCTGTCTCACAAATTTGATTGAGTTTTTTTGAGTAGGACAGTAGGAAAATTGATGAAGGCAGGGTGGTAGATGTGTTATACATAGACTTGAGCAAGGCTTTTAACAAGGTCCCTTTAACAAGGCTTTTAACAAGGTAGGCTGATCCATAAGGTTAAAGCACATTGGATGGGGGCGTGTTAGCAAACTGTATCCAAAATTGGCTGAGTGATAGGAGGCAGAGGTGGAGGGTTGTTTCTCTGACTGGAAGTCTGTAACCAGTGGTGTACCACAGGGATCGGTGCTGGGACCACAGTTCTTTGTCATATGTATAAATGACTTGAATAATAATGGAGGTGGACTGATTAGTAAGTTTGCAGATGATACAAAAATTGGTGGAGTCATGGATAGTGAAGAAGATGATCTAAGGATACAGAGGGGCATAAACAAGCTGGAAAGTTGGGCAGAATAGAGGCAAATGGAATTTAATCCAGATATGTGTGAGGCAATGAATTTTGGGAAGTCAAATACTGGCAGGACATATTCAGTAAATGGTAGGGACTGTTGATGTACAGAAGAACCTTGGGATGCAAGGTCATAACTCCTTAAAAATGGGAACACAGGTGGATTGGGTAGTGAAAATAGCATTTGACATGTTTGCCTTCATGGGCTGAGGCACTTAATGTAACAGATGGGATGTCATGTGGCGGCTGTACAAAACATTCATTAGGCTGCACTTGGTGAACTATATACAGTTCTGGTTGCCACACTATAGGAAGCATTGGAAAGAGTGAAGAAGAGATTGACAGGGATGTTGCCTGAAATGGAGGGCTTTAGTTACAAGAAGGGATTTGATAGGTTGGGTTTGTTCTCAGTGGGGATAGGAGGCTGAGGACTGACCTTATAGAGGTTTATAAGATTATCAGGGGCATAGATAGTCAGAGTCTTTCTCCGAGGGTAGAGGGAATCTAAAACTAGAGGGCATAGCTTTAGGGTGAGAGAACAAAAATTTAAGGAAACCTGAGGAGTAAGCTTTTCACACAGAGGGGGTGGGTCCATGGAACGAGCTGCCAGATGCGATCCTGGAAGCAGAAGCAATTACAACATTTAAAAGGCATTTGGACAGGTACTTGGAAAGGAGTAGAGGGAGACAGCCCTAATGCGGGCAGATGGGATTAGCATAGATAGGCATCAGGGTCGGCATGGATGAATTGGGCTGAAGGGCCCATTTCTGTGCTGTACAACTCTCTGACTCTATAGTTCCTTCTATGACTTGAGGTTGTCTCATGGCAGTTTACAAATGATGCAGTAAATATGAAGTGTAATCATTATTTTAATATAGATAAACATTATAAGCAATTTCCTAGAGCAAAGGTCCACAAGCTACAATGATATAAATAACTAGAGAATCTATTTTTAAGATGTTGGCTAATGTTTGGAAACTGCTTGAGAGTGAGATAACAGATAGGACTGGATTGGCTTCAAGTTTACACACTATGTTATTTTCCAGTGAAATCATTGTTAGGTTAAAATAATCCCTGGTCTCAGTACAATTTCAATAGAGATTAAATTGAGCTCACTGTTAATTACTAAATGGATAAAGTAGTGATGACACAGAATTTCCTGGAATTTTTATGGCAGAATCATATGTAAGAGTAATCCTGTGGTGTTTACATCAGAGGAAATTTGTGCATGGTTGACTACAGTGCTGTTACACCAATATATCAGTAAATGAGTTTCCTCAAATGTTTGCACCACTTCTGTGTAACAGCTGTCCAAACCTGCAACTGCTCATTTACATTCCACAGGCCCTTATGAAGGTGGTGTTTGCCGGCATAATCTTCCACCCATGTATATTTCTTATGAAGTCATGGAGTCATAGAAAGATACAGCATGGAAACAGGCCCTTCAGCCAATTAAGTCTGCACTAGATCATCAGCCACCCATTTTACACTGATCCTACATTAATTTAGTCTCACCACATTCTCTTCAACTCTTCCCAGATGCTACCACTCCCCTACTCACTGGGGGAAAATTACAGCCACCAATTAATCTACCAACCCACATGTCTTTGGGATGAGGGTGGAGATGGAACACCTAGAGAAAACCAATGCAGACACAGGGAGAATGTGCAAACACCACACAGACAGTACCCCAGGGTAAAGATTGAATCTGGGTATCAACTGCATGATATTTGGGGTAAGCTCTGCATGATATTTGGGGTAAGTATTCTTTGACAAGATAGACATAGAAACTTATGTCACTTTATTTGCATGGATAGATTTTCCAAATGCCTCTGCATTTTGGAGACACATTATACACACTGAAATGGCACTGCTTGCATTATTCCTGTCCTGGACTATCAACTTGGCCTGGGTCATCTCCGACTCTCCACCATCCTTTCAGGCCTAGACCAGATAGGCTCAATCAGAAGAATTGAAAGACTGAAGCCTTTTGGAGAGAAAGGAACATGTAAAAGTTGACTTTATTTTCCATTTTGCCCAGGAACACCTTTAGACCATTTTGCGAGATTTCTTACGCAAACCAATTCTTGATCATCCAGTCACCCAGAGGGTTCAAAAATGAGGTATGAAGACACTTCTTTCCCATTTAGTTACTATCCTAGAAATGGCCCTGGCTTAATCTAGATTCAAAACCAAAAATTTTTCATCTGAATAGTGCAGGCATTTCCTTTGTTTAAGCAAAAGGGACATTGGTCTGATATTACTCCTGTCTAAGTGGAAAATGTACCTTCTCCATTTTTGATAGTCCTACATTGGAAGTTCATATTATTTACTACTCCGTGAGATCCTAGCAAAAAATAACTATTCCTTTATAAGAGATATGGTTCATTTTGCTATTACTTGTTTTCCTACATACTGCCCAATGTATTAGCTTATAATTTAAAGCACAAAAATGAAGCTCATAATGTTTTACTCCACCATTTCAATGATGAGGCTACTCGGAATAGAATTAATAGCTGAAGTGAATTAAAAGACAAAACTGTTTCCAGTCCATGATTTAGATATGACAGTAAGTGCCAAGACTCTGAAGTATTCTTTACTGTTGTTTCTTCTAAGAAAGTAGTCTGAAATCAGGAACCAAAATCATCTAGAGGAAAAGAAGTCAATGATATTGGAAATATAACTTTCACTTGATCAGGCTTCACCATACATTAACAAATTTCTATAACAGTACTCTGGTGATATCTGTGTCCCAATGTATAATACACTCAAAACCATTCAGTTCGCAAATTGTGTGAGCTCATGGCTCAGGCAGATCTTATTTAATCTGTCTTTGCCATCTGCATTTTGCTTCTTTCTAATTGTGCTTTTTAAACTTAACCAGTTCTGGGGTTTGCTATAACATTCAAGTTGGAGTTTGTTATATTTAAGCATTGGGCAAATTGAAATTCTGCTGAATATTTCTTCACAAATTAAATCAAAATAGTCAATCATATGGCAAATTGCACATATTTTTGGATTGCTTACAAATATTATTTCTTTTACCATGTTCTAAAATCTCAAGGTTTGTGTTATGAATGTTAGAATTCTTTTGCTTATTATAAGGGACTTCTATAGAAGCCAGTTGTAGCCAT